>NW_007727225.1:62884-187212 GCF_000696425.1 Galeopterus variegatus
GACACCGAGGGTTGCGATCCCGTTGCCGGTCCCCTGTACGGGCGCGACACCGAGGGTTGCAATCCCGTTACTGGTCAGTAAAAAAGACAAAAAAAAAAAAAAAAAACTTGTATTCAAACCTTGTTCTTCTACCCAGTAGCTACAAGACCTTTAAAAGCCTTAATTTTCTGATCTGTAAAAGGGTATCTACTTCATATATTCATTTATGAGGATTATGTGAAATACAGTTTTATTCCATTGGTAGTTTTTCTTTTCACCTGCTTGAAGGGAAAATTTGGGGTGTTCCATTTATAGAAAGTGTTTTTTTCCCCTAAAAAAGGGTTTTGACTTCTTTTATGTATTCAAAAGACATTTTTTGGACATTGTGCTTTGTAAGGGACAAAGATAAAGCCACAGTACAGTCAATTCTAATATAATACTTTGAAAATCCACGTTTGTTCCAACATATTTGGTATATTAGAGAAAAATTTAAGCATAACATGAATTTCATAATAAGTGTGATTTCATCATGAGAAACACTAGATGAAAGCAGAAAACTGCACCCAGCTGAACTAGGCTGTGTAGGAATATACAGAATGCGCACATTTACACACCTCAGACATCCATGAGTTCTCAGTCTCCACATGTTAAGAGCCACACTCATTCACATCTGGTGTTAACAACTTTCTGCCAATTTAAGATAGCCCTCCTTCCAATGCTTCACAATGTAACTCACAAGCTGCAACCCTTCCAACATCCTCTTCCTTGAGCAAACTTCAGATCTTTTTCAAGATAGATATATTTATAGTAGTATTTATATATTTCTTAACCATTTAACAGAAACTGTGCTGCTTTTTTTTTTTTACAATTAGGTTTCTATCTTTTTTTGTCACTGATGAAAATCTTGAGTGTTGTGCCCCTGACCTTATCGTTTTCCCTGTAAGTCCTGCGGTTTTTATTGTGCAATTTAGCGTAGTGTGGCAGTTTTTGGAAATGGCTTGTGTTGTAGTAGACCTGACTCCACTTTCAAGGAGCTTCTAGTTTAATTCACATTACGACAGACAGTATACAGCAAAATAATGCAGCATTGAGCATCAGAAAACAGGATTTGAAGTTGGGCATGTCACCATTTACCAATCATGGTAGCCTGAGCAAGGCAATTCAGTTATCTGAGCCCACTTTCCCATTTGTAAAGTGGGGTTGATGATCATCTATGTCCTTTCTGTCTTATAAACAGTTATTTTTAGTTTCAAAGAAGATAATTATGCATACACTTTATCAAATATTAAATGCTGTAGAAATACAGGGTTGGGAATATCTGTAGTGGTACAAAAGTCACCTTTGGACCAATTTTAAGGTGAGATGGTTGTAACATTATTTTTCTGACCTCAAAGCCTATGTTCTTTTTCTTTGCTACACCACAGTGAAAAGCACAGTGTACATAAGTTGGGATTAATTTACCTTGACTTTTCACTTTTGATTTTTTAAAGTAATAATTGGATTTAATTATTTATATCTATTTAGAAAATTAACTGCAGGAGAGCACCAGGAGAAGTAGATTTCAGTTTTGAAGATTGTGTATCAACAAAACATCCAGTGTTAGGATTTCAAATGACATAGCCCCTAAAAATATGGGTTTTAACCAACTGGAAATGTCATAATTTTATAAATAGATTTTAGACTTTATTTGCTAACATCTACTTTTAGTTTTTTGAGGATATTTCATTTTTTTTATTCAAGATATATTCATTACTCACTAACTCTGTGCCAGCTTAAATGCCGTGGCTGAAACAGTAAGTAAAACACAATTCCATCCTGTCATGGAGCTTTCAGTCTGCCATGAGATAAATAAACAAGCAATTATATAGTTTGATACATTTTATGGAGAAACTACTGTGAGCTATTATAGTATGCTCAGCCTTTAGCAGTTAGAAAAGGGTTCTTAGAGGTAGTTACATTTCAGAGTTACCTGGGTTGGAGGGAGGGATAAAGGATGCAAGTGAATAGTGTGAAAAATAAAGTCCAGAATCAAGATTATGCCACTCTGGAGAAACAAAAAGTTCAGCATGCCTAGGTCATAAATTATGAGACAAGGGATGAATAGAGAAATATGTTTGGATAGGAAGAGGTCAGATTATGGACCATGCTGAAGCATTTGGATTCTATTCTAAGACCAATGGATATTCACTAGGGTTCTTAAACACTATTATTGGAAAAATGGATGTAGGAGAAGGGACAAGGTTGATGTGACAAGACTGGTGAATTTATCATGTTCATTAAAGTATCCCATTTGAATTGATTTTGTATGTTTTTTCCTAATTCTAAAAAAATCATACAAATACAATACTAAATTTAATCTATTCATCAAAGAACTGCAAACAAAACTTGATATTAAATTATTTTTAAAACTCCCAAAATTAAAATTTCCAAAAGAATCTTTCTTCAATAAGGCTACATTATCCTCTTGACAGTTTAAACCCTACGAGTATGTTTCTATATGTGATAAGGATTAGACAAAGCCATGGAACAAACATGTTTTGGATTGTCTTTTTTAATGCTAATTTAAAATATTTTGCCATTAAAACAAACATGTATAGATCATTAGAAGAATTCCAAACTGAAAGCTTGGAAGTCACTACATGAGATATAAAATGAAATTTCAAATCCATTTAAACCACTGTACTTTTAGGGCCATTTTAAGCTATCCTTTGAGGTCCCCCAGGAATGTTAATGTCCTGTGCTGTTAAGGCTGCTGTTTTAGCTTGAAAATTCTGAGAATCACTAATATAGAAATTTTAAATCTGAAATGTCAATAATGTCAAGTCAAAAGAACATAGGTGAGCAAAAACCCCTTTATAAAAATGTTTAACCAATTAAATTTTCAAGCCTCATAGAAAGATGAAATATTACTTGAGAAAGTAACTGTTAGCCATAATATATTTTTTTAGGTAATTTAAATAGAATTATACAAGGGGTCTTCAAAAAATTCATGGGAAGATTTGCATTATCTTGTAATTCCATTTTTCCACAAACTTTTTAAAGTACCCTCCTACATACAATTTATTTTTGAGTTTATTACCACACAAAAAACTAGTTTAAGGATTGAAAATTCAACACTTTACCACCTGTGTCTGTCACTTTGCTACCTACATCAATTTATCATTTTGTATATAAACATATATGATTGATTTTAATGAATTACTTGAAATCAAGTAGACAAGGTGTTTATGGGAATATTGTGTTTTATATTAGATAAATTCAATTTCCAAAATATTTGTTTTAGCATTTGCTTTTTTCTGATCACCGAATCACCATATTTAACCTAGAACTTTAGAGGTTCCTTGCCAATATCATATTCTCTCTCTCTCAAGTATTTTCCCTTTCTGTGTCTCTCTTCTTTCTTTTTGTTAATCATTCATAGTCAGATGATATATGGAGTTGATATCTAGGTCAAATCCCAGTCTAGAAATTCCAGAAGACTCAAATTTTGACACATACCTAAAATGATTTGTTATTGAGTAGTAGTTGTAATCATTCTAATAATGTTTGACCTATTCAAGATCAAAACTCTCATTTTATTCATTTTATATTTAATATATTTACTGCATAAATTTCAGACCATCTATGTCTAACACATGGTCCTAATAAGTGCAAAATTAGTGGCAAAATTAGTCCAAATTTTGTTTTCTTTTGCCATCTCACCATTTTCACTAAATTCTAAATTCGAACACAATACTAGTGCAAAAGAGTTTTCTATTTGCTTTTTCAGGAGTAGTTAGAATGTTATTTTCTGTTGGGGTTGTGCAGCTGAAGTGTGTGGTTGTGGTTCCTTACAGATTAATTGAGACAAATGATAGGAAACCATTCAGATTACAGAGCAAGACAAAGTAGCAAAGTCGTATAACATGTAACAAGATTTCTGAAAACACAAACATGGTTAGGTGTCCTTTTCCTCTATTGTCTACACATTGGACTCTGGAATAATGATGACCCCTTTTCTTTCCCTATCACCAAAAAAAAAAAAATTTTTTTTTCTAAAGAGCCAGTAGCAGCTGTTTGACAATTGGTTGAAAATTTGAGGTTCTGCATACAAAGGTAAATTTATACTGTTTCATTTGCTGTGATGAAGACATGACCAAAATCTAGTATGGCATCCCTGCCCGTACATAATCTAGCTTTGTTAAGATTTGCAGTGCAAGAAGAGGACATACTCCTTTGATTTGTATATTCAACCAGGACTGAAAGCAAACTGTCCGTATGGTAGCCTTTTAGTGAAAAGAAGATGAAAAGAACCTTCTTGATTTTTATCCTTCTTGGTCCTGGTCCCTTATTTAGGTAATGCTAATCTCTGACACAATTTTATACTACTTACATGTCTTCTTTGGATGTAAATCTTGTACGTTTTTATCATAAGATCTAAATGCATTTTTGTACAAAAGAACCAGAAGTTTATTTCAGCTGCTCTCCTTCTTTGTCCTAGAGGATGATCATGAGAACATCTGCTTTCCTTTTTCAGATTCAGATAATGGGGATTTAGTAAAGCTTCAGGAAACCACACACCCATGTTGGAGCAGTGGCAACAGGAAAGCAAATCTGATGTCCAGTAGATCTGGATTTACCTACTACAGGTGTGGTCTTGTAGTAAGTAACAGCTAAAACTTAAAGAATACATATTTTCTAGGAACATACTGAACTATGCATTGGCTCATTTAATTCCTGTGGAAACTGTGAGGCAGGTATTATTTCCATATTAGAGAAAACGAGGCTCAGTAAATGTTACTACCAAGGTCATATAACAAATGGTAAGGCCTGAGCCCATGTTTTAAACACTAATCCTCCCCCTATCATCCCAGCCCACAGGCTTTTAATGATAACACTTTATCATATGCCTTCATAAATACGTGTGATGTTCTTTTGACAAATTTGTTCTTTATGCTGTCTCATTGTCCTGCCTACCGCAGGCTGTAGAGTTCAGAGTCAAGTGATGGGACAAATAAACACAAAGCTAGGGTCACATTCCAGTGACCAGATATTAGTATTAGACCAGGTATTAGTATTTTTTGCTATTGACTCTTCAAGTTGGGTAGGTGCATCACAATTTCAATTCTGTCCTCTGCCTGAAAGGAATGTGTGTATGTCTGAAATAATTATAGTCTTCTGCTTCAACTGGACTAGCTGCTTCCTAACAACATACACATTTTTTCTTTGAGTTAGTATTTGTTAGTGTTTCTCTCTCCCTTCAGTTTTCTTCCTTGGGTTTATATGACTTTCCAGCATCATCATTAAATCTCTCCTCTATAAAGCCTTCTCTGATGTATACAGACCACATGGATTTCTCTTTGTACTATTTAGTTGATCACTATTCATTCAGAACAGACCTCTTATTACTGACCTCTGATTGCCAGGAATGCATTTGTAATTTGGGCATATATTTATGGATCTCTTTTTTTTTTTTCCTTTTTGTCTTTTTTCGTGACAGGCAACGGATCGCAACCCTCAGTGTCGCGCCCGTACCGGACCGGGACTGGCAACGGGATTGCAACCCTCGGTGTTGCGCCCGCCCCTCGCTCAGCCAGTGAGCGGCCGGTCTGTACGTGGGATCCGAACCCTCAGCGGGAGCAATGCCGCACTCCCAAGCGGCGCACTGTAGCAGTGCGCCACTGGGCCGGCCCCTGGATCTCTTAATTGTGGCACCAAACCAGCATCAGCATTACTTGAGAACTTGGTATGAATATGCGTGTTATCAAGACTCACCCTAGATCTACTGAATTAGAAATTAGGAGGGGTGGGGCCTAGCAATCTTTTTTAACAAGCCCTCTGGATGGCTCTGATGGACACTAAGTTTAAAAATCATTCATCTAAATAACTAGATTGCCCCACTGATTACCTCAACACCTGTACCTGTGCTGGCTACTAGGCTTCTGGTCACTGATCACCCAGTATTTCTGTTTTTATTGACTTCAATGTAGTGAGGCCTCATTTTACTCTTGAGTTTTTCAGTACATTCTGTAGTCTCCATTTTCACTGGAGACCTATTATTGGTACTAACTTCAACATCTACGGATCAGACCTCTGATTTCCCAGGGCTTCAATCTATACCAGCTTATAAAATAGGCCTTCAATAACTAGCTTAGTTCAACTTCCAGCACTTCTTGGGCTTCAGCAACATTAATAACAGTTAATAGTTAAGAACTGCTATGTGCAAGTTCAACACAGTACTTTATACAGTTTCCAAAGTCAGTCTTTAGGTGGTAAAGTTGGAATTCTAACTTAGGAAGTCTCTCTCTAGAACCTGCACTCATTGCTGCACTAGGATCACTCTTAGATCACTGCCCACAGTGTGAGTTCCTCAAGTCATTTATCCTTACACGCACCCTCATACTTTTCTGTGCTTTCCCTTTTCTGAAATAACGTCCCACTGCCACTCACTCCCTGACCTTTTCACTGGGCCTGTGGAACCCTCGGTCCTCCTTCCATGGTAAACAAAATCCGCTATGTCTTTGGTGTTTATATCAAGCTTTTTCCACTTGTCTTAACTGTAACCTGGTCCTTCTCACTTTGCATTCATTTCACAGGGTCAGGAGGTAGCGCATGCTCTTTTCTCTCAACAGCTGCTTCTCACCATCATTTACGTTCAAGTAGAAATTACTACTTCAGTGAAACTTTTATTGTCTATGCCCTCTTCTACCCATTTTCATGTCTACAGTCTAGCAACCTCTTATTCACTCCTTCATATTCATTGAAGACTTTTGCATCTGGCTTTTTTTTTTCTTCTTCTTCTTATCATCCATGTCCTGAACTTCTGATAGTTTTCTGTCTGTGTTTGTGACCTAAACATATATTTATGGAATATGTTCCTTTAAGTTTCTTGTTCTCCTAAACTCCAGGGACCCAGACCTCCACAACAGTTCAGTCAACCCTTCCCATAGCAAAGTATGGTCTTTGTGTTTTCCAGAACTGCTTTACCTCTGAAAACTTGAACTTTAACAAACATCTTGGGGATGTTTGTCTTTTTTTCCCCCTCTGCTATATCCCCAGTGCCTAGAACAGTATTTGGCACATAACATGTGTTTAGTAAGAAGCTACTGGATCTGTGAATTGTAACTTTCAATTTCTCAATACAGTATATCTGATGTTTGAAAACATAGTCTGTGTTTCTTGATTCCTCCTGGTTTTTCTACATATTCTGAAACAATAAACTGATCATCTGAGCCCCTCTCTCACTAAAATCTTCATTTTCCTTGTACCTTTCTTTTTATTTTATTTTATGTTATTTTATTATTACACAATGTAAACATTTTTTGTGGCCCTTTACCAATTTCTCCCGAACTCTCATTACCCTCCCCTTTTCCCACCTCTGGTGTCCTCAGTTCCATTCTCTCCTTTTGAGAGTTCAAGGAATTATTGTATCTTTCCTACTTTCTTTTTTTTCCAGCTCCCACTTAGGAGTGAGGACATGCAATATTTCTCTTTCTGTACCTGGCTTATTTTACTTAACGTAATTTTCTCTAAGTTCCTTCCTGTTTATGCTATACCTGCCTGACAAATCCCAGCCAGAACAAAATCAAAATCAATATTCTTTGCTTAGAATTGCTAAGTACAGTTGATCAAAATCTTACAGCCTTGCAGATTAGCTCAACTCATCTGAGTCCTTAACAACATCTTTTAATCATTTTAAGGATCGAGTTCAATTTCCTTTTCCTATTTTCCTTAGCCTATATGCAAGGATAATTCAAAAAGTTTATGGAAAAATAGAATTAAAAGATATTAAAAATCTTTCCGTGAACTTTTTGAAGACCCCTTGTATATACATATTTCCAACTTTACCGTTAGCAAGTACTAATAGGTCACCGAACATAGCATAACTCTTTGTACATGTTTATCCTTCTGCCTGAAATGTTCTTCCTTCTTTTTTGCCTGCTTATTTGTACTTACTTCTAAGACTAAATTGTGTTACATGAATCCTCTGAATTTCAGTCTAGACTTGATAATTTGTACTTTGCTGTCAAACTCTATTTATTTGTATCACTGCACTTGGCCAAAGTTGTTCAAACAAAAATGCCCCACAGTCTAGCAACAAAAACACAAAACAATCGTATCATCATGGCTGTAATAAAGACATACACACAGGTTTAGTATCCCTTATGCAAAATGCTTGGGACCAGAAGTGTTTCAGATTTTGGATTTTGAAATATTTTCAGAATATATGCCAGTTGAGCATCTCCATTTTGAAAATCCAAAATCCAAAATGCTCCAATAAGCATTCTCTTTGAATATCATGTTGGTGCTCAAAAAGTTTTGGGTTTTGGTGCACTTCAGATTTCAGATTTTTCAGATTAGCAATGCCCAATCTGTGTAATTGTGCAATGAGAGCACAAAGGAAGGATAATTAATGTCATAGAGAAAGTGACATTTGACTAGGGGTTGAAGGGTAAGTAAGCATTTGCCAAAAGGAGAAATGGATGAGGAGGGCATCTCAGGTACAGTGAAAAGAATGTGCAGAGGTGCAGAGTAATGGAAAAACATTATGTTCAGCTTATATGAGGGGTTCAATATTGATGGAAGGTGGGGAGTAGCAAGAGCTGAGACTGGAAAACATGATAGGTCTTGTCTGTCATGCTTAGGGTTTTAGTCTTCCCTATACATAGAAGTAATGAATATTAGAAAGATAATGGGTAGGAATGATGAGAATGAATTGCAGTGAAGGGAGCCTGGAATAATTGAGATCAGTTGGAGAAACGCTTGGAATAGTGCAGGCCAAAGAGAATGCTGTGAGCTTAGGCAGTGGAATGGAGAGAATTTGAGAAATGTTCATAGACGGGCCTGAGGACTGACTAAATGAGAGGATGTGAAGGAGAAGAAGAATTGATGACCACAGGGTTCAATTATTATTTGTATTAGGAAAAAAATAAGAAAAGTAGCACTTGTAGTATGGTGAAAGTGTGTGGAAGATAGTGAATTACACATCAGTTTAAAGAACCATTGTAACATCCACTTAGGTTATAAAAAGTATATATGAATCATAGAAAAGAGGCGGGAGTGGAGAAAATATTTGGGAAGTCTTATACCATGTATTATACCATGTACATAATAGTTTAAACAGTGGAGGTGGGTAAATGTTTAGATTTTATATTTCATGTTCTATCAGTCCTCTCTGTCCAAGTAGACTGTGCGCTCATTGAGGGCTAGGATTGAGTCAAATTTTGTATGCCACTAAAAGCCCAGCAGCAGAAAATGATACTTCCAACATTAACGGGTATTTGCTTAAGAAGTTTTTTTCCCTCTTTGCTCTTTTATGTTTAAAGCACTTTTCTTTTTTTGCTTATACACTCTCTGTTCAATTCAGCACAGAGAGTAATTTACAAAGTAATTTCTGGCAAGGTGCATAACATAATGAAATTCTGCCACAGGGAAAAATTTGAATGCTCTGTGGAACTTACTATATAACTCTAGACACAGTTTCTTTTCACCTTAGAGACTTTTCAAGAACATAGAAAAGTCGTTCTTTTTTTTTTTGGAAAGTGATGTTGATGATGCATTTTAACTTCTGTTCTGCTTTGAAGCTTAAATATATGCTAATCAGAAAGGCTACAATATATAAATAGGCCTGGGTACCATATGGTTTTCACCAAATGTATGAAAATGGGCTTAGAATATTACTGCCTATTCTATAATGATATAAATTACTTACAGAAATACTGTCATAGGGAAATTACACAATTCTGTGTCTACACATACACTCTATGTCAGTAGACTGAATCTATATTTGTATATACTTGTTAAATTTTTATTTCTTTATATTTGGCATTTTTTTCTGTATATTTTCCTCTATCTGGCTTAGTGAGTTCCCCAACCCCATTTCTTTTTTTTCCCCGACACTATCCTACCTGTTCCATTAAAATCTCAGAGTTAAATAAGCAATTTTCTAAGATGTCCTTGTCAGGCAACATTATGGAAATTATTTGAATATCATTGCTAAGCCAGGTGAGCCATTTAAAAATGTAAATAATTTGCAATACCATGAATCTAACTGATGAAGAGCAAACTTAATGCTGATTGATTTATTAGAATCTTTTCCTGATTAGTAATTGCTTTGAAATCTCTTTTCTATGGTTCAGCTTATCATTTCAGTGCCAGTTCTTAATATATAGCTGCATAACTATCAGATCTGTAATAAGCATTTCATGTCATTAGTTATCCCATACTTTTCCAGCCAGTGATAGAGAGCCAGTAACTGCAGCTATTGACTGCTCACACTTAGTGTTTGGTTGATATTATTAATGATCTGATTTATAAATATTTTAAAGTTTAGCACTGGCTCTACTCAGCACTATGTTTTTCCCAGGGTGTTCTATTTTAAAATATATATTATGGCAATAAAACAACATTCAGGTTAAAAACTTTCAGGTTTTCATCCATACTTTAAAAGAAAAGATATAGTCATGACCTTTAAGCATTTTGAACTTGAGCTTTGCTTGAAATTCACTAACATAATTGTAAGTTCGAGAAATACTGTCTTAAAGTTGTCTTATTGCTGTAATGAAGCTGCTAGAAATTTCATTTATTCTCTAGTTAAATCTCAAGAAACCTATTTTATCTTAGGAAATCAGTCAGTGCTAAAATACTGCTTTGACTCTGGAATTCAAATTTATTCATATAACTCCTGAGAAATGCCTATCAGTCAATCACAGAAATTTCGTTGCCTATTATATTTATTTTTTAATATAAATTTCAATTTAGCATTCTCTGAGGGTAAGTACTCTGTGTATTGTTACTTCCATCACGTGTGTTTCTTCATTTATTTAACTATAGATATATCAGGAAGTTTGCCATATTCTACATATCAGATTTTGATTGTGTAATGATACTAGGACTTAAGTACATTACATATTAACTAAAATATCTGTGATTATGGCTGATTTTTAGTTGTGTATTGAACAGAGGTAAGTGATATACTAAGAGCTATATAAGAATGTTTTCCACTTTGGAATTACCATGACCGTGAAGTTGTTTTTGCAGTTATGATTATCATAACAACCATGATTTACTGATGCCAAGTCTAATACTTGATATATCTCTGAAAATGTTAGGACAGATTGTTTACTGAAATGAGAACAAATGCATATGTCTTTTTAAATGTTCACTAATAGCTCAAAATCTAATATACTGTTCGTTTCAAAAATATTCTTTCCTGAAAGCAAAAATTCTAATTTTTATTAGTTTCTCAGAACATAACTACTTTTCTTTAAAAAAGCATATTATATAAACAATCCATGTGCTAGTATCTATTACCTTTAAAGTAATTTATCTTATTCTTAGTGGGTTCTAAAATGTTTAAAAAATCAGAAGATGACATACACCACAAAATATCATTTCTCATTGTGTGTTCATCTAAATGTTAAGTTGTTTTTGCACCTAGAAGCATGAATAAGTTTTGTTTGTTAAATTCTATACCCTTTCTATGGTGCTGATAACACCAAGGTCAAAGGCTCTAATCCCTGCATCCCTGCACTGGCCAGCTGCCAAAACAAAACAAAACAAAACAAACAAAACTATACCCTTCCCTTTGAAGTGTAGATTAGTTCCATTCCACTCATGAATTTGTGTGGCCTAAATAGACCACTTGTTTGAAATAATACAGTATTAGAGTTTAAAATGAACATATTTCTGAAGTCAGTAGGGGAGAAAGGACAAACTGGAAGGATTCTACATAGAGTAAAAATTTAGAGCATCTTTTTTCCCCAGAAGATTGTATTAAACTAAGCTATCTGTTTATTTCTTGGAATTGATTAGATAAGATATAGTTCAAAATGCTTAATTGGAACTTAAAAGTACATAAGCACTTCTTAAATAAGAATAAGTATTTATTTATCTATTTGTTTGGTTTACAGTGAAGCCTATTCGTACAACCTGAAGATTTTGAAGCTAGTTATCCACTACATTTATTTAGTTCAATTGTATTTTTTCATCTACAAAATGTTCGTTCTATCATGGAAAATTCTTTGATTTAAAACTAAATCTTGATGGGCCGGCCCGGTGGCGCACTGCTACAGTGCGCCACTTGGGGGCGCGGTGGTGCTCCTGCCGAGGGTTCGGATCCCACATACAGACCGGTTCCTGCTCACTGGCTGAGCGAGGTGTGGGAGCAACACCGAGGGTTGCGATCCCGTTGCTGGTCCTGGTCCGGTACGGGCGCAACACTGAGGGTTGCGATCCATTGCCGGACACGAAAAAGACAAAAAAATAAAAAAATAAAACTAAGTCTTGATATATAAGGAAACATATTAGAAAGTACAGGAGAGTAAGCCAGTATTGACACAACTTTAAGTCTGACCTTGAATAAATCATTTAACCATTTAGTAGATAAATTTTCTCATTAGTAGATTTACTATAATTAATTGATGCAATTTTAGAGAAACTAAAATATCCTTCCATTTAGAAAAAAATCTTCCCATTTCCATAGGAAATGCTACACATTTTTTTAAAATATGGAAAACAAATAATACTTTTAATTGTAAATTAATTGGAGATTTGATCTATAGGAAGAAAAAGTGCTAAATAGATTGAGTGAGTGGAAGAAAAAAATCACAGTATAGTTGAAAAAACACTGATCTAGATTAGAAGAGCTTGATTCCTAAAATAGTCTCTACCCTTAACTAGCTTAAGTACTCTGAACATCGGTGCTTTTATCTTGAAAATCATGGTTGGCCTAGAAGATCTCTACAGGACTTTTTAAATCTCACTTCTATAATTTAAGATCATCATAGGTTTAGAATATGCTAAATATAAAATGATAATGGAGAGCTCCTTGGAAAATTACTATCGTTTTAGAGGAAAGGAACCATTTAAAGAGAACATTAGGCAGGATCCAAATGGCAATCTCTCAAAAACTTACTGTAAATGTCAGTTGTTCAGCAGTGTTTTGCCTACACTGTTAATACAGCCTTATAACCAGACTTCTCCATGTATATATCCGGGTTGTGGATTTAAAGATGAAAATAGGCTCACAGCTATCAGATTGAAGCCATCGCTAATTTGTGCCTTCCAGTCTTGCTTGGTCCTCAATACTCCCTATCAGTCATTTAAATTGACCTTGATGAATTCCTACCCCCTTCTCCGCAACACATTATTCCAGCCCTCTAAAGTAAACATGTACACACGCACACACACACGCGCACACACACCCCTAACACATATGTACATGTGATTTCACTCAGTAAATGATCCTGTGATATGCCTCCCCTATTCCCATCCCAAATTTACAATCAAAATAGAAATCATCAAGTGAAAACTCTCAACTTCTCTCTGCCAACATAACCATTACGTATGCCCTTCTCTGCAGTCTCAGAGAATGAGCCCATCCTATTCAAAGATAATCCCTCTCAATGCTCTTCTTCCTACACTTTTAAGAACTCCTTTATGAGTTACCCTCTTTCCTTTATCTCTAAATTGTCCCTTTGGATTCTGTTTCAGCATATAAACATGTTCAAGTTGCCTAACATAATCACACGTGAAATACACACACACCTTCTTTGATCTATGTCCTCTCTGAATACAGTTTAATCTCAACTCTCCTCATTCAAACTGTTTGTAGGTATAATCTATACTCAGTATTTCACATGCCTTATTCTTGTTCTCATCAACTACACTTCAACTTCTGCCACCAACATGCCACAGAAACTGCCCTCTCCAAATTATTAATGACCTTCTAATTGCCAAATTTACTATGTCAGTGATTTACATATATCACTGCATTTAATCCTCTAACATCCTATTACGTGTGTATTCCTAGTATTGCAGATGAAGAGCTTGACTTCCTGGTAATTCCTCAAGTCCCAGAAGGTAGCCTGATGAGATCAGCTTATGTTATGTGCTAATTCTTGATATATGGCCAGAACATAGAAATTCTCTCACTGGGTAAATTTGAGCTATGTGCTTACTCTGAACCAATCCCAGTTGCCAGGGAAATTTGATGCTTGATTAGCCAAGATTGCATTCTTGCTCCACCCCTGGACTCCTAAACACATAAACTAATAGGGAAAAGGAGCTTCTCCAAAGGAAATCTTTTCCACCACCTTTACATCTGTTATGATTTTTTTCTACCAAAAAGCTACTTTTTTTAAGATAGCAGATATTTTTGGTAAAAATAAACTTAATTCAATAAATGTGTTACATGTATACTATGTCTTAGGCATTGTACTAAGTCCTAGGGGTACGATACACAAACAAGTTATACATAGCCCTTACTACAAAAGAACTTACAGTATAAAACTGTGGTCTTCAATATTTTTCGCTCACATATCTCCTAAAAGAATTTTGAAAAAGTATGTACCCTTTTATATATCTTAAGTTGACATCTAAAGTTTCTTATTATCAATTTGAATCATCATAAATAATTTAATTTCCAGAATATTATAATTGTTGGGGGATTTATTTTTATCCTAAAACTGTTCGTTGCTTTTAAATAAAGCTAACAGAATTTAAAAAGTATAATTATTTATACCTACCATCTCCCATTTAAAATCTATTTGTAATGACTTTCTTTGACATTAAAAAATTTTATACCTTTTCCTTTAATCCTTCACCTTGAATTTTTATTCTTTTTCCATATATTTCTATACTTTTTATTGATTACCCTTATATGCAACCAAAATCTTTATGAAAATTGAGATATCAATTCTATTCATTTTCTATCGCAGTGTAAAATATTACCCCAAGCATAGCAGCTTAAAGCAGCACATGTCATCTCGAAGTTTCCATGGGCCAAGAGACCAGGTGTGGCTTAGTTGGATTCTCTGCTTAGAGTCTCACAAGGATACAGTCAAGGTGTGGGCCAAGACATGTTCTGATCTGAAAGCTTAACAAGGGAAGAATCTGCTTGCAAGCTCATTCAGGTTATGGGCAAGATTTCTTTCCTCTCAGCTGTATGACTGAAGATCCCAGCTTTCTACAGGTTTTTGGCTGGAGGATTCTTGCAGATCCTAGAGGATTCCCACAGTTTCTAGAAGGTGCCCACAGTTCATTGCCATGTGAGCTTCCTCAGCATGGCTGCTTGCTTTATCATGTCAGCAAAGAGACTCTCTCCCTATGGTCTGCTAAGGAGGAATCTTATATAGAATAACATAGACAGGAGAGTGACACTCCCTCACCTTTGCCATACTCTGTTGGTTTGAAGCAAATCACAGGTCATGCTTACACCCAAGGGATGGGGATTATACAAAGATGTGGACACCAAGAGGAACAAAATCATTGGGGGGTCACCTTAAGGTCTTCCTGCCACATCAGCATTTCATTATTTCTTACCAATGCTCTTTTTGCTGTGTTTCCTTGGGACTTTTCCCCTTTCGATGACAATAATCAGAGGACAGAAGAAGCACATATCTGGATTCAGGATATCCCAACACGGGCCAAAAGTACACATTTCTTTTTTTTTTTTCTTTTTGTCTTTTTTTGTGACCGGCAACGGGATCGCAATCCTCGGTGTTGTACCCGCACCGCGCTCAACCAGTGAGCGGACCGGTCTCTATATGGGATCCGAACCCTCGGTGGGAGCGCCGCCGCGCTCCCAAGCGCCGCACTCTACCAAGTGCTGCACCACCGGGCCAGCCCAAAAAGTACACATTTCTTTTTTTTTTTTCTTTTTGTCTTTTTTTGTGACCGGCAACGGGATCGCAATCCTCGGTGTTGTACCCGCACCGCGCTCAACCAGTGAGCGGACCGGTCTCTATATGGGATCCGAACCCTCGGTGGGAGCGCCGCCGCGCTCCCAAGCGCCGCACTCTACCAAGTGCTGCACCACCGGGCCAGCCCAAAAAGTACACATTTCTTTTTTTTTTTTCTTTTTGTCTTTTTTTGTGACCGGCAACGGGATCGCAATCCTCGGTGTTGTACCCGCACCGCGCTCAACCAGTGAGCGGACCGGTCTCTATATGGGATCCGAACCCTCGGTGGGAGCGCCGCCGCGCTCCCAAGCGCCGCACTCTACCAAGTGCTGCACCACCGGGCCAGCCCAAAAAGTACACAGAAAGTACACATTTCTAATGCAAGCCTTATCCTTAATGAGAATATATAATAATAGGAAAATACAAGAGCTTTTATGTGTCTATGCTGTCTTGATTAATTATTGAAATATGCATCCTTCCCCATTTTGACAATATGGAGGTTTTCCAACCTTCAGGAATAAATTACAGTAAGAGTGAATATGTGGGAGAGATATGCCTTTTTTGGTAAAAGGAAGCAGGCCTGTTGCGAACTTAGGTAGGTTTTCAGGCAAACCAGTTTTTGTGCCTTTTTTTAAATTTTTTTTTTTGGCTTGCTGGCACAGGGATTAAACTCTGGACCTTGGTGTTATCAGCACCATGCTCTAATCAACTGAGCTGCCTGACCAGCTAATTAAAAAAAAAAAAAAAAAAAAAAAACTATAAAAGCTGAAAATCTTGAGTTTGATTTCCTTAAAACTATCCATTCTCATTTCTCCTGGAACATCTTGGCATATCATGAATATTTATGCCCAAGCTTGAATTCCATTGGTTTAGTTAAAGGCCTTATGTCCAACTCGTGCTAAGAAGCCACAGAGAATAATGTATTGAAAAGGAATCTATGGGGTTATTGAGGGAAAGGTTGTGATTATCATTGTCTGAAGAAAAGTAAAGATGGCATCACATTATGAACTTGCTACTGGACCTGTGTTTAGCAACATCAGTAGCTTCTTGTTTATGATATACTTTCTCTTTTCTTTATACATCACTGTTAACATACACTGTTTCACGCTGTTTATCATTTCACTCTCAATTAAAATTAAATTTCATGGGCTTCAGAAATCTATGAAATTCACTCATAAAATGCTGTTAGAATTGGCAGCTCTTTTTGACTGTGATGGTTTGATTAGCATAGCCTTTGACCCAGAATTTCACATGGATATATATGTAAAGGGATGTTTATTACATTATGGCTTGTAATAGCAAAAATGGAATCAACTTCAATATCCTTGAATGGGAGTCTGATTCAATCATTGTATGTATCATAATACAACAGAATACTGTAGCTGTTAAAAATGACATATGTCTGCTCAAGCCTTAAAACAATTTTTATACCTCTAGACATACCAGCAGGAATCAGGCTGTCTACTTCTCAAATCAGCACCCAATCTAGGCTTTTCATGAAACAAACAAACAAACAAACAAAAAACACCCCAAAACAAAAAACCCTACTATTTTTGCATTGAAACACTGAAATTTCAGGATGTAATCTGCTCCAACAGTTTAACATTATTCTTAACTAGTAATGCACATTATATTATCCATATAGCAGTTCCCACTCCATAAGTTCTTTTGGTGCTGTATCAGCCTTTAAATCCTTTCTCCTATTACATGGATTCTGCTAAAACTGATGCTCTTGCAACTCCCTTTAATACCTGAGTCCCACACATACACTAAGTTAAAGTTCTAAATTAATATCGTATAGAAAATTCCACTGGGACCTTCAATATACCAATCCATTTCAATAGTTATTCTCCAAATATTATTCAATAGAAACAAACCTGGGTTCTTCTGATAGGGGTATGGGCTATACATTCCTACAAAATTCCTCCAATCTTTTTGGGTTTGAGGGCCTTTCGTTATGTGAAAAAATCATGATTTCATGAAAATTCTTACTTTTAGTATCTTTTGAATGAGAGAGTACGTAGTAGTGGAAGACTATGATTTTAAATGGGTCTGCTACTTTATGAGCCACAAATAATTAAAAATATTTCAGTAGTGGCCTCAGCCAGTGCTTGTATACTCTCAAAGTTTGCAGACCTCTTGTAATAGCCATCAGGATTCTGGGACACAGGGTGAGAAACACTGATTATTATCATACCCACTTCCAAAAGAATTTGAGGCAAATAAGCAATGAGGTTTTGGTTATTATCAGAAAAGAGCACATTGTGTTTACTTATTTATTTTTACCACATCTTATTGCAGAATGGTTTACAAGCAGTGTATAAGGATATATAACATGAAAGATAGCATAAGTAAAAGTAGAGGAAAATAAAAACCAAAGATGAGGACAAGGTAGAAGTAGGGTAAAAGGCCACATTGTCCATTTACATCTCTCCATCTCTTACTTCTCATGTATAAAAATGCAAAGCCCCTTGTCTAGCTCCTCTGGGATTTGGATTTATTTCTTTATCTAAAATTATATTATTTTTCTTCTTTAATTGTCCCACTGATTGCTTCAAATTGTTATTTTTTTTTCTTTTTACTTTCTTTTCTTTCTTTCTTTCTTTTTTTTTTTCTTTCTTTTTTTGGTTTTGCTCTCATCACCCCTGGGAAATCCATCTCCTTCAGTACCTCTTTCCAAATTTCCCTTTTTCAGCTTTCCCTTCTTGCAGCATCCCCTGTCCTCCCAAGTGGCTTCGTAACATTTATTTGGGAATATATTACCCACTTTAATATTTTTTCCCTTTTCTAATCCCAGACCTTTTACTCATTGGCATGTGTGTCTCAATCCTGTTATAAGATAAGTGATCAAACCTCAATAAATTTGTTGATACAAGAATAGAGAAGGTCTGTCTTTTATTCCCTAGGAGAGCCTAGGACAGGAGTCATCAAACACTGGCTGCTTTTATGTTATAATGGCATTGTTGAATTGTTGCAACAGAGACAGAGACCTTATGGCTTGCATAGCCTAAAATATTTACTATCTTGCTCTTAATAGAAAACATTTGCCAATCCCTGGCCTAGAGCATCAGCAAATTCCAGTTCCTCAAGACTGGCATTGTGTGGGAGTAGAATAAATGGCTACCAGGCTCAGGTAGACGGGCTTGAAACAGTCAATACAGGACATAATAGTCAAATGATTTCCTATGCATTGAAAGTGGTAAAAAAAAAAAAAATGGAGAAAACCCTCAGACAGTTTGGTGAGCTTATGTATGGCATGGAAGCAGCAGAATGATGATTGTACAGGAGTAACCAAGAATGCCAATCAGGGCTTAGAGGAGCCAGCACGTATAAGAACAAAGGAATGACCCATCAGCATCCTTCATGATCCAATGACTAAAGACCCAAAGGGATGACTGATGTCAGAACAGATTCCAGTCTGCACAAAAATCCTACAGCGCAGACCAGGTGCTCCCTACTTACCATGCCAAGGCATAAACTCCCTTTGCCCTGCAGGGATGGGATGTTTGTCCATTCATTCAACAAATACGAGTATTCACAGAGCACCTACAGTCTTCCTAGCATTGCTCTAGGAATGGAAGAGAGCATTAAATGAAACAATTTTGCTTAATTGTTTTTACTATTAAAGACAGTATAAGAAGTTCAAACAATGTTGAATTTCTCTAAAAGATCATCAGACAACCTGTTTATAAAGCCAAAGTCAATTTATTAGAACTTAGTGCAACAAAGGAGAACAATATCTTGACAGCTTTAAGTGTCTCAGAAAGAAAAGTCAGAAGTAAATTGTTACATGACTTCGGGGTGTGAGCTTAAGTAGTTGAAGGTGGGTCTTTTAAAGTAAGGAACTGAATGGAATTGAACAGAGATAGTGAGATAATCTTTCAGGACTGGCAAACATGGAGAGATGAGCATTTTGAAGTGAGTCTTGATAAGTCTACTGTTGGTGAGTGAAATGTTTGTCCAGGTGAGCAGTCCACTGTCTCTGATAAATTGTTCTCAGCGGATTTCATGAAGAAAACAGTGAAGTTATCTGTTGGTTTATAGCCTTGCCTCTTCTGGGCAAAGGATTTCTGGAACAGTTCATCCTGACATAGGTGTTCTACTGTCCTCTAAATCATATAACCACAGATGCTCTGATTCTCAGCAAAGTCTTCATGGAGCTTCCATTCTAGTGGGGAAAGTCAAACAATAAATTATACCTCTACTATATATCCAAATCTATCTATCTATCTATCTGTCTATCTAATCTATCATCTCAAATAGTGACAAGAACAACGAAGAAGAGAGATCAAGCAGAACAAAGTGGAAAGAGACTGGAATAGAGTTGGGGGTGCTATTTTATATATGTGATTGGGAGAGGCTTCATTGATAAGGGAACATTCGAGCAGCATCCTGAAGGGCAAGAGAGGGTGAGAGAACCTCCACAAAGACTGGTATAGGAATTGCCTGGGGGTATCATCACCACTTCAGAAATAAGGGCTCAATAATTACTTCAGTCAGAGAAAAATGCAGTTACAATTCTTTCTCACCTGAGGTGGAAATTTGTATGTGCTCTACCAATAAAACAGGCAACCAATCACTTTTCTCTTTTTCCTGCCCTTCCTGCTTCAGCCTTCCACCTTTCTGTCTCCACAGTTGATCATATTTGGAGTATATACCACCTCCCCCAGGTCTGCCTCAGGAAAAGCAGCTTTGGGCTTGCAGATCTCCAGGTTTCTCTCCCACATTTCACCATGCTTCACTCTCTTCTTGTACTTGCTGAACTTCCCACATGATTTGCCATGCAGGAAACTCTCCTTTCCCCCAGTGTGCAAGTAGCCTCCTGGCCTGCGCAGACTGCTAGGGGAGGCCGGGGAAGCCATGGCACTCTTCAGAGAAGTTTTGCTGAAGAGGAGACTGAGGCATAGATTGGGGAATGAATTTCCCTAGCAGATGGCATTAGAACTGTAATAAGCAGCTGAGTTTTCCTGACACCTAGCTGTGATCTACTGAACAAAGAAGAGTCTTCCAAGCCAAGTGTGGAATGTGCTACCTCACTCTGAATAAACTTTGACTGTTATGGTTTCACATTGCCTGGGAGATATCAGACTCTTAGGCCTGGACTTTTTATTTAAGCTAATTATAACGACACTCATGTAGTGTTTTGCAGTTTGCAATGCGTTTCTTTTTTTAAAATTTTAATTTATCAATATACAATGTAGTTCACTTTTGTGTCCCTTTACCCATTCCTCTTTTCCCCCCTCCTTTTCTCCCCTCCCCCATCAACATCATATCTGTTCACTTGTCTGAACAAGTTCAAGGAATTGTTGTGATTGTTGTGTCTTCTTCCCCCTCCCCTGGCCCCATCACTCATTTGCCCTTTACACGAAACTGTGAGGTGGTCCAGACAGTGATGAGGGCAGCGGTGGTGATGACGAGGACAGCAACTAACCTTAAATGGATCACCGAGTACGGGCTCCTGTCAGTTCTAGGTGATTTACGTATACTATTATTTCATCCTCACAAAATCCCCTATGATTACCATTCCTGCTTTACTGGTTAGGAAACTGAGTAACTCATTCCAGGTGAGCTGTGCGGGTGATTGAATCAGGAACCACATGTTCTGATCTGGAGCCTGCACGCTCATCCTTCTACTGTATGCTCCTCAAGTATCCCTATTTTACAGATGGGGAAACAGAGGTGGAGCTAGAAACCATAGTTCAGTAATTTTTCCACCTCGTGAAACCTGCTTTTTAATACCTAGAACTTATTAGCTAAACCCAAAATGGAAACCACAGGAAGTAGTCCACCTGGAGGAGGGGATAAACATAGACATAGAATGAAGACAGTTTTTCACCATTTAAGACAGTGTGAGAAGTTCTAGCCTCACAGTCTCCCTCCTTTTATCTTCCCGTGGCCTATGGTGGTGGTCTTTGCTCTTATGAACCACTGCATTGCATGAGATCAGTGTGAGGGTCAGAGTGCCCTGAAGAAAGACCAATCTCCACGAAGTCTTGTCAAAACATTTCAAAAGTCCATTCTCATGGACTGAACATGAACAATAATGTTTCCCCTTGAGGACTGCTTGCTCTCTGACACTTGAAATCCTTAAGTTGTGCAGTTTCTCTTTTCCTGACTTGCAAACAGTTTGCAGCTAGAAGTTAAAGCAAAAAAGCTGGGATGGATCTATTTAACGGATTCATCTGGGCATTAGCTACAGTTTGAAGTAAACAGGCTCTCCGTGAACAACTCTATTTTTAGAGTGTTCTAGTTTATTCTCTTGAATATTCGTTTGCTCACCATGGTCTCTGAGTGCAGATCCTTAATATGCAGCACCCTGAGCAGTGAAAACAGAGCAAATGCCAAGTACGTAGAATAATTTCAGTGCAAAATTCCACTCTCTTCTTGTTCTCTGTCTGCTGAGTCCTTTTGCTTACAGGTAGAAGTGCTATATTTGCCCATTTCCATCGTCAAAGAATTTTTCCAGACAGTGGTGATTAATCTTTATAACCATCTTGAGAACTGTTTCATTATTTTTCTTTTATGGGTGAGGAAACTGAGGTAGAAAAGTCAGGAAGTTAAGACACTTCCCAAAAGCTAAGGAAGGAGGGTGTTTTATGAAAGCTGAGATTACGATGAGGCCGGAGCTTTGCTTCAAGTTCTGTACTCACAGTTAGTTCTCCCACTTCATGAAAAATACATGCAATTTAAATATTTACATTTTGCTAACAGTAGCAGAAATAACACCAACAAATGTTAATTAAGCAGCCGCTAGATGATTAAAACACTGGTACTGGCCTCCCCAGCAAGAGGAAATCTATTAACATTTTCTTATTGACTCTCAGATGCCTCACTGTGATCTGTCTCCACGATCTGAAACAAAATAAAATTTCCGATCAAAGGGATTTGTCTCAGGGGGAGTCAGCTTTGCCAGTAGATACACATCAGAAGGGCGGGAGTGGGCGCTTATCTGAGGGCAGCCAGAAATGGCAGCACGACCCTTGGAAAGGATTTGTCGTCAAAAATAAAACTCTCTGTGGGTCAAATGTGAACTGTCTTACCTGCTTCTATTGTTTCCTGCTTCAATAGATGAGGTCCCTACAGCTACCAGCAGTGTTGCATTCCATTTCCACCACCTGGGACTGTAGCCACAAGAAGCCAGGTGAGCTTGTGTGTGTGTGGGGGGGGGCAGCTTTACCCTTCTCCCCTCATCCAGCAAGTTCTTGGCTTCATGATCTGCAGAGGCAGGCTGGGTACATTCAGTTCCCTGCCCAGGAATTGTTTTCTTGGCCCTTTCCTTTGCATCGCAACAGGCTAATACTGGCCTCTTTGCTGTCCTGTTCTCTCCTGCCCTCCGTGGCAAAGAAGCCACAGAACTCTAGTAAACATTGCTGGATGAGACCCCCTCTACTGGCCAGGCTTTCCTCCAACTCTGGGTACTGTCTATTTCTCTCTCTTTAATTTTCTTTTTTTACTAGAGTCCCTTCTTTGTGGCCTTGTCACTGCCACTGATTTAGTTCTGTCTTTGGTAGATAGGAGACCCCCAGTTTGCACACCAGGAGCTCACTTATAGCCTGGCTTTCTAGCATCTCCTGAGGACACAGACTCTTGTCACTAAAGAAAGGGAAGCTTTTCTAACAGAAACTATTTGTTACAAGCAAAAATTTACATAAGAAGAATCTCAGAACAAGAAACACCTCATTCATTCATTCTGAAAACATTCTCATGGGTATTGGGACTACAAAGCCATGATGCCTGCCCAAATATCATGAGATAATATTATACGATAATATTATAAGGTAATATCGTGAGACAACTGAGGAGACATAAGGTGATCAATTTTCAGTGTAGTGAGATAAGTACTCTGACAAGTGTATACATATGGAGTTTATATAAGAGGCACCAAAATTAGTCTGTTGGGTTAGGGAAGCCTGCATGGAAGAAGTGACACTAAAGTGTGAGTTGTAAAGGATAAAAGGTAACTTTAGATAAGACTACTTAGGAGGCTCTTAGTTACCAGGTGAAACAGTAAGCCAAGTGCACAGATTATGGCAATTAAATAGAAAGGGGATGATCTGGTGACTCATTGGCTTGGAGAGGAAATGGGGTTGGTAATGAGAGAGATGGAAAGATTAGGGACAGCTGTCAGATTTCTCTGTTGAGTGTCTTGGTGGATGGAGGTGCCAGTCATTGAGATAGGAATGCAGGAAGAGGAGTGGGTTTGTCAGGGAGGAGATGAGTTTGGTTTTGGACATGTTGCCTTTGAGCTGCTTTGTCGGTCATCCAAGTGAAGATAACATTGTCCTTGCCTGTGTGTTTCACATCTGCAAATTCGAAGCAATGGACACATCGACAGGCCCTAGCAGTGCACTTTCCAATTTGCAGGGAGTCTTAGCATTTCCTGAGCAGCAGAAAACTTTTCCAAGTTCTTTATGGATGCATAGACTTTTAGAACTGGGAGCACCCTCAGAGAACAACAACTAGCCTTATTTTGAAGATTTGTCTAACTTTAGTAACAAGCCTTGGGCACATTAGAAGAAACAAGTGTTACAGCTGGCTGCTATAGGAAGGATAAAAAAAGGCCAAAGAAGGATTTCTGCTATCCCTAACACTGAATGCTAGGGATTATGAAGTCATTCTTTGTACTTATTCTAAATATACTCTATTCATATGTGAATGAGAATCCAGAAGGCACATTCTTACTGAACTATATTATGAATAGACAACTTGATCTGTGAAAAAGAGGCCCTTCTCCCACTTAGTGATCTGAGTCAGAAATCCTCAGTAGCCTAAGATATCTCTGTTCCTTTAAATCATCTTTGGCAAGGTCTGGGAGAATTAGAACCAGAATCTGAATAACAAGGACAATGTCTGGTGACATTTCTCCCTCACACTCAATTTTACAAAAAGAGAAATTCAACATTTATTGAGTTTTCTGCACCATTCACTGCTAAGTACCATAAGTTAGAGACAGAAAGGGAAATTATAGGATATGGTCTCAACCTTCAGATTGCTTATGACCTAGAAGAAGAAATACGTATTTAAAGAAAACATTACAACATAAATTCTTGACTTGTTCTGTTGATAGTTTTATCTCTCAAAAGGTTAAGAAAACAATGAGAGGAACCAATGCTTTGGGTCTACCTGTGAAAGACAATTATCCTTAGAAAGATAATTTTAAAGAAAATTATCCTTAGCAGGAATACTAGATTAAACATTAGTAAGAAGGAATTAAGGCCTGAGAGATATTTATTCAAATATCCTGGTGTGAACAAACTCCATCCCAGGTTACTCTCAGAATCTACAAGTGCAACCCTCAAATGCTACTTAGCTACTTAAGGAGATGAGAAGCCCTGGAGAGGTACCCCCAACTTGAAGGCAGTAGTCCTGGTTTTCAAAAAAAAAAGAGAAGCATACATTTTTCAAACTACAAGCAAATGAGGCTAGTAACAATTATAGGGCAATGTTCTAGACTAGATGCTCTTTTTAAAAAACACAAATACTTAAAAAAGGAAGCACAATTAATATGAATCGATCTTGTTAATTAAAAGAAAATCACGCCAAACTCACCCCACTTCCCTTTTTGAAATGGCCACCGCACTGATGCATCATGAAAACATAGTCAACATTGTGTATTCAATTTATTTGGGGACACCACATGTGGGTTTAGAACCACAATTCCAAAGACATTGCAAGAACATTACAAATTCTCAGGACATAGCCTTTTAGCCATTTATTTAAGGAGTAATTAAATTCCCATGTATCTGTAGTGTCCTCATGCCCAATCAACTGAAAGCCACTGCACAGCCTAGGAGGCTGTTGGAGGGAGCCCAGTGGCTGCATTTGAGTTATTTATTCACTCTGTCTCATGCTGTACTCTCTTCAAATCTTCAACCTTTCCATTAATCTCTTAGCCTGTCTTCAGACTCTGTTTGCTTTGAGTTGCTTTTCTCAGGTCCTGGGACTTGATTAAGGAAAATATCTATGCAATTTATCAAAGCCAGAGGAAAATGCAAGCAGTCTTTCAAGTTTCAAGTGTAATGTAACCTTGCGCTTTGCCTCCATAGTTATTAACTAGGTCAAGTAGTGGACATGGGCCCCTGAGGGTCTCTGTTTGACCTCAATTTGGGTCTGGCTTCCTGGAGAAAAATTACACAAACTCACAGTATAGATTTAAAAAAATTTTTTACTGACACTTGATCAATAGCTTTCCAATGTTTTTGGCCATGACCATTACTATAGATGGCCTTTATATGTGCACCACACTTTCTCGCTTGTACCTACATTATAGGGTGTGGCAAGGATCAGAATGGGTACAGGTTACACATACCCATTACTCCGTGAATGGCTCAATCCATTCATGAGGGCATGGTCCTCATGGTCTAGTCACCTCTTAAAGGCCCCACGTTTCAAACTGTAATCAGATTTCCCACCCTCTTAGAACTGTTACAATGGGGGTCAAGTTTCAGTGAGTTTGGGGAGACATTCAGTCCACAGTATAGTATCTTTACAGAGGTAATCAAGTTAAAATGAGGTCATTCGGGTGGGCCCTAATCTAAACTCATAGACTCCAGAACTTCTAGACTCCAGAACTTGTTGTTGTTTAAGCTAATCAGTTTGTGGTACTTTATGACAGTCCTAGGAAACTAATACACTTAGTAAAGTCTCTCTAAATAATAGCCTGTGTTATCTATACTTGGAAGAACGAAGGAAGGAGTTGATGCACAGCTGGGGAATGAAACCCTGGAGAGAGGGAGCAGAAGTACAGAGGAAAGGTCATGAGATGACAGAGGCAATCGGGGAAGAAGTCTGGAGTGGGGAGTGGCAAAGAGAGTTTTAAATGAGGTATTGAGGGTGACGTTACTTTGTATATAAAAAAATGCTATAGCTAAGAGTAGTCATCACTATGACTGTTGACAATGTCATACAAAAAAATGTATTGGTTACCAACTAAAAATACTACTGATACAACTAGCCCATAGTGATCATTCCTGTGTTTGATCAGCTGAGAAGCATTAATAGGGTTTATATTAACTTTGAAAATGTTAAAAATTAAAAGGATTATATTAAATTGACAATGTTGAAAAGTAAAGGGTATGTATTAACTTAGATATTGTAAATAATTTAAAGGCATAAGCTTTGACTACATCTGCATCAACAGTTGAGGCACAGCATGTTGATAGAGAATGTGTGGGAGCGGCAGAAACTACAGCATCTTGCCTTGCAAATACATCTGTCTGTGTGAATGCCACCACACGCACACATACACAAAAGAATGGGTGCAGGTTACATGCAATTCCTGGCACCATAGTTCTAAGTCCACCTTTTCCTTTTTCACTCAAGAGAACATACTGAGTTGTGAGTAAAATTCATGTTATTACAATGACACAATCTTGATTCTGGTGTAATGTTTATGAAAAATCCGTTTATCTGTATATCTTGGTATTTATTAAAGATGTCGAGTTACAACAGCTCAGAACTGCACAGCACCAGTGGGTTGTGACTCTTGTACAAGAACTGGCTTAACACATCAAAACAAATTACTTATTCTGTCCAGGGAAAATATAGTCCATAAGCACCATTGTGCTTCTGGTAAGAGCATCTTCCAGGCAGATGGGTGAAAGAGGTCAGTCTTTGTCTTCCATGGTTCAGCTAATTGTTTCTCAGGTTAAAACAAACAACAAACAAACACAAAACTCTTCCTTAATAGACTTTGCATACTTTAAGTATCCAAGATCTTTGCACCCTTTTTCTTCCTCCTATAAAAATACACTCATCAAAAGATCTGCACCAGTCATTAGCACCATAGTATAAATTTAAGTCAATGTCTTTTGTATTTCAAAAAGTTATATTGTTTGGGCCGGCCCGGTGGCGCACTGCGCTAGTGCGCCACTTGGGAAGCGTGGAGGCGCTCCCGCCGAGGGTTCGGATCCCACGTACAGACCGGTTCCCGCTCACTGGCTGAGCGAGGCGCAGGGGCAACACCGAGGGTTGCAATCCCGTTGCCGGTCTCAGTCCGGTACGGGGGCGACACTGAGGGTTGCGATCCGTTGCCGGACATGGAAAAAGACAAAAAAAAAAAAAAAAAAAAAAAAGTTATATTGTTTGCATTATTTGCCTATTTCAATTGTAGAGTTTAAAACATTTCATCCAGTAGATGTAATTTTAAGTACCTACCCTAAAACCAGACAGTTTGGCACTGGTATCTGGTGGTAAGATGAGTTACTCCTTTCTGAAATCATAGGAAAAAGGCAGTTGTAAAGGAAGACATTGTTGATTCACAGCCTCCTCTGCTGGTGCTTTCAGTCTGCTGTCCTAGATCAGTTCTTCCTCCGCACTGCTGTAGCTGTCCCACCACAAAAGGCCTATTTCACTAAAATTTAAAGATTGCCCTTCTTTGTAGAAAAAATGCTTGATTCAGCCCATTTTCACAGACTAACTCTTTCAAAATAGAGGATTATAAATTGGATAATAAAACCAGATGTCAAAGAGAAAGAAAAAAAGAAAATCAAGGCTTGATATCAACCTAACCCATACATAGTCATAGGGTTCGTCTTCAGTGATTCTTTTATAATTCCATCTACACCTTTTCTGAGTTAGCTAAGTACACTTGGTAGGCAACTAATCAGGGTTTTGTTTTTAATTAAAAATTAGGGCTCAATACTGGGAAAAAATCTCCTATTGACTTAGTGCCTCGGCATTTAAATTCAGTTTAAAACAAACCATACCCCTGATTAGGTATTTGCTACATTTCAATTTCTTTAATTTGAAAAGTCAGATTGGAGATAATAATCATCATTAAAATAAAAGGGTCTAAAAAATACCACCGAAGAAGACAGGCACAACATGGAATTTGAGGGAGCAAGTTTCAAAGCTTCCCTCTGGCGCATCACCAAAGCCTGCAGCTTGCATTACTTTTGAGGAATCAAGTTAAATAAATAATGGGATTATTTTACTAGAAGCGTTTCTAACCTGTGAAACTCTACTCTCTCTTTAATGCAGTTACTGAACACCTCTGTTGCTTCATGCGATTGTGGGGAACCCAAAAGAAGTTGAAGGTGTGGTTTCTGCTCTCATGATGCAAACGCGAGCTTCCCCAAACACAAACTCATTGACTGCCTCTGTCCCAGTCAGCTCAGACTGCTACAAATACCATAGACTGAGTGACTTAAACACAGATGTTTACTTCTCACAGTTCTGGAGGCTGGAAGTCAGGGATCAGGGTGCCATCATGGTTGTGTTCTGGTGAGGCCTCTTGTGCTGTCTTGCAGATGGCTGCCTTCTCGCTGTGTCCTCACAGTGGACAGAAAGGAAGTTCTGGTGCTTCTTCTTCTTCTGGTATGGGCACTAATCCTATCATGAGAGCCTCACCTAATTACTTAATTCCCTCCCAAAGACCCATAGCCTAATACCATCACATTGGAGATGAAAGCTTCAAACTATGAATTTGGGGGGAGGCAATCATTCAGTCCACAACAGCTTCCTCACTTAAAAGTTTAAATCCTGTGTTTCTCTGTTGATTTAAGAGCCCTTTAAAGTATTCGTACCTTGAATTAGGAACCTTCTCATACACTGCTCTCTTCCTTCTACCCTACTCCCCACCCCTATCTCCCATCCCCCACCTTACAGGCAGACCTTCATCTATTCGAAACCGAGTGCCATGTGTTTTTTGATGGCTTTTTACACATTGTTTCATCTTCCTGGAATCTTTTTCTTAATTTGTTTACCTGAATCATTTTTGCTCTTTCAACAACAGACAATTTAGCCTCTCTCCTCTCCCCCATTTTCCCCACGGCTTTCCTTCATTCAGTCAACGAGGACATTTATTCTCTGTTTATCGTTGTAGGAAAAGCAGACAGCAGAAGACGAAGATGTCCATCCTTGACTGTTGATTTTTAGAAGCCTTAGGCCCTCAGAGAAGGAGGAGCCATGGGTTTGGGGGAAATAATGGAGCATAAAAGCAGTTTTCCCCTACCACAGATGATAGCACCAGAGATAAACTCTCCACTAGTTTAGGAAGAGGAGGGATGAGGGCTGAGTAAGCAGTGGGAGGATCCAGGAAATGTAGGGAAGAGGGGCAAGGAGGGGCAGACCTCTTAGGGAGGTATGTGTGATTCGAGAGCACAGGAGGCTGTGTCTCCTCCCTGGGAGGAGCAGCCCCAGAGAGGGAATGATTGTGTTGCCCCTCTAAGAAGATGCACCCTAGAGCTCCACTAAGGAGAACCTCAGTTCAGGGGCTGTGGCGTCTCAGAATGAACCCATGAAAGAACCTGCCATAGAATTTCAGCACCACAGCTTTCCAATGTGCAGCAGCAGAAGGGAAGGTGCTGAACAGAGTTGCTAGATTTGAATTATATGTTTGCTGAGTGTGAGGGATGACTTGGGTGTCACTTGCATGGACCACCCTGAGAAGCAGGTAGGATGATGGCTGTGCTTGTAGATGTCAGCTCCCCCCACTCCACTGCCACCACACACACAGCACCTACGCACCATAAATACCCCCAGAATGTGCATGCGACCCCTAACTGGGTGAGGTGAAGGTTCCACCACCTGACAGAGTGGTCCCACAGGATGGAAATGAAGTTGAATTTTTACAAAAATAAAATGTAATGTATTTCCCATCAGAATTTTTAAACAGAAATTCAAACCCATATAATTCTTTGAGAGTTAGCTTAGACATTGTTCGTATGGACCTTCTGATAAGCCTCTTTGGGAAATTTAGGGGCTCCCTCTTTTTAAAAAATTAGGGAAAAAATTCCTTCTTCATAATGTTAATAAAAGGATTAATAATGATAGCATGTTTGTAAAAGACTCAGCATGGTGCCTGATTCGTGGAAAACCCTCAATAATTTGTGGATTTTATTCCAATTAGTCTTGCTCACTTTTGTGTGCGTGATGCTTGGCCCAAAGCAGATGCTCATATATGTATGCTCACTGAATTGATCCATGATCTATGACCTAGTTAATAGAAAATACTGGCATGTGTAAAATATGAATATTTATGCATTACTCCACACTTGCAGAGTGGTACATAATCTATCAAAGCAGCAATGGTACAGAAGAAAGGAAGAGATCACTTCCGTTAATAGTCTAACTTCCTAAAATCTGAACTGTGGGGAACAAGGAAGTTTGCTTGGCAAAGAAATTGGATGTCCTTACCCAGAATATGAGATCAATTATTTCCCATCTCTTGGACCTCTGCAAATTTTGGCTGATTCCAGCTTACAGAATATACAGTATTTCAGTGCTACTCTGTCCACACATGGGTCTAAACAGCCATCAAAATTCTTTATCTTTATGGCATTTGGTCAAATTTGAAAGCAATACTTAGAGACGCCACTCTGAGATGCAGGGCCACATCGCAAGGGGGCATATCAAAGGCTGTTATAAAATGACAGGAAGTAAGTTGTCTTTCTACAGGAGAAAGGAAAGAGAGGACTGTGAATCACAGGAGGAGTGAGCAGGAAATGCCTACCCCCCCCCCTCCGGCTGGGAATCACAGGCCACCTTACCTTCTCCGCATGCCGTGGGGACATCAGATGACAGTGCAGGGTGTTCCATTCCTTGGAGAAGTCCATGGCTGCAGCTGCTTGACAGCATTAAGGAAGGTGACAACAGGATCACTAATCAGATACCGGGTAAGTTTCTTTATCTGCATGAGGTAGAAAATTAATTGGAGAACAGACCCACCATGAAGGTGTGAGACAACCAAGAGAGTGACTTGATATATGCTGTGCTTGGCTGAAAAAAGGAAATTCTGTAAATTAATTGTCAGAGAGGAATGAAATGAAATGCTGTCAGATCCTGCAGGCCTTCCCTTTCCTCCCCCACCCCCTTCCTCCTCCACCTTCTCCCTCTTTTCTCTCCATCCACCCCCTCCACTCCTCACTAGACAGTCAACAGTTGAACTGCCTCAGGCCAGCCACAAGTTAGCAAACTTTTTTCTAAGTAAGGCAGAAAAACTCAAAACCATCAATGGGAGCCAGAAGAAAGAAAGGGAAAAGAAATTATTTCTGTGAGAGGCCCTACCTCCAGAGATAATGGAAATTGAGGGACTCTTAATGAGGCTTTAGTGCTAGAAAATGATCATGAATATGCGGAGAAGTGGCATCTGTTTTCTTCCACTGAGGTCAGAACCGGGATTAATAGTCAAACTAGAATAGGGGTGGGGAGGGAAGTATTTGGGAAATGCCTCAAGTTTACTGGGAGACAATAAGACCTCAGGAGTGGAGATATGTAAATTCATTTCATCAGTTGACTTCATGGGTGTTGTTTGGTTTTTTGTTTTTGTGGTGAGCAGTGCAATTTTGTAAAGACATTGGACATTGGACCAAGTTTTGATATTTTGAGCTAGAGAGCTGTCCTGAGCATTGTGGGATGTTTTGCAGTGTCCCTGGCCTCTGCCTACTAGATGAAGATAGTGTTCTCCCAAATTGTGACAACCAAAAATGTCTCCAGACATTGCCAAATGTCCACTTGGGGGCAAAATCAATCCTGGTTGAGAATCACTACATTAGAGGGTAGATTAGCTGGACACTCACTAACGTTTTAACCCTGTAATCTCTGGAATCTAAAGTAGAATCAGAAACATTCTGATAGTGAACTGACAATAATTTCAGGTTGTTCTAAGTTCCAGAGTAGAATGAAATTTTATATCACATGTTGAGAAATTCCATGACTTCTCTGGATATAACAAGTGAACTGCATTCACATGGGGATGTGTTTCTACCTAAAATGATTCTTTAAAAAGCCTAAGGAGAAAGAGTGTGTGTGGAGATGCCAGAGAGGTGGATATTAAAGGGGAAATAAAGATAGAAATAAGCGCCATTGTACTTCTGTTGTTCAAAATTCTAAATCAATCCATAGAGATTAAAAATACTGTAAAATCTACCTTAATGACAAACTACACAAAGCCAGCCATTGACCCAGGACAAGAGCTCTGCTTCCTACTCAAGGAATTCAGAATTATACACTGGCTGCTACCATCTTTGGAGTCCAAACACAAAGGGAAGGAGCATTTGAATTCGTTTTACTTTAATAAACAATTTGATGTAAACCTGACATAAAACGGTGAACACATTTGGGGAGTGACACATACGTGAGCATTGGGCTGCAAGTAAGTCCCATGGTGGGCTCTATGAGAAGAAAGTACAGACACTGGGCTAAAAAAGCAGAAGAGTCAGGTTAAAACACCCAACACATCAAGTGGTGGATAAAGCAGACTTCAGGTCTTAACTAAATGGTGTATGTTCTTACAATACCTGCATTTGAGAAGTTAAAAAGTTTGGATGTTGTATTCCACATTGCCCTTTTCCACCCTGGTGCTTACAATAATCCTGATGTTTTTCTATTTTTCCCAGGACATTTGACCCCCCATCACACACAACTCACTGAGAGATTAGAGAAGTAGTGTCTAGAGAATAATGAGAGTTAGTGGATAAACTGGGATGGCTTACAAGGAGTATACAAAGGGTGGTTATCATAGGGGTAGTACAGGACTGGGGTGTGGGTCCTGTGAGCTCCAACAAGGTATGGCCTGAGCCCACCATTACCATCTAATCCTTTCACCTTGTAAAGAAGGTTAATGTGATGTTGACCAAATTTGCAAATAGCACAAAGCTTGCAAGTAGGGGAGATAAAGTAGATGGCATATTACAAACACAGCAGGATATAGATAATTCAGGGCACTGGTTGAACAAAAGTGAAATGAGGTTTAATATAAAGACATGCAACATAATATATGCACCTGAGAGAAAATAACTCTCAATACAGATTCAAACTATGGAGGTATTACTCAGGAAGCTGTCATGCTGAGTGAGATTTGGGGAGGGTGGTGGATAACAGGTTGAATAGGAGTTCATAGTGTAATGTCACCACAAAGAAGGGCAGTGCTATTTTGAGATTTGTATACAATATAAGGTGATCTTTGAAAATACAATAGGGGATGGAGTGTTGCTTTTCACCATGTTGGTAAAATCTCACCTTGAACTCCCTGGTGCCCTGACTTTAACAAAAATGCAATAAGATGAGAGATTTAGCAAAGATAGTCGTTTGAATGCTATTCAACATGATGCACGGGTCTCCCTAGGAGAAGCAGAATTGTCTTCTCATGCCAGGCAAACATTCATTTATAAAAAAGTTTTCTCATGATAAGGTCCTCCTGCTATTATATTTCCTTTAAAGCCTTTTTGACTTTCAGGAAAGGGAAAATAACTACTTAGACAAGAAAAAAGACAGAAAGAAGGGAAAAACCACGTACTTTTTTTACGGAGCAGAAAAACAAGAGCGTTTCATATATCCTGCAATATACATTGGGTCTAGATTCTTGCCTGCTGAAATCTTTGACCCTAATAAGAAAAGAGATGACAAAATGATCAGACAAGGACAATATGACAAGAACAATATCAGGCCACAGAGAATATATGCTATGAGGTTACCTGTGAGTCGTTAGAGAATTTTTCAACGCACTCTGTCTCCCATTCATGCTATTGAAAGATCAGGAGGTGGGAGTGGGCAGACATTTGAATGGGGAGGAACTGGAGACCACCAGGCTGGTGAGAGGCTGTGGAATGGCAGGCACCTGAGCTAGCCAGTGAGAGCACTGGGAATGGGAAGAAACAGAAGAGTACAAGAGTTTGTGTAAAGAAAAAATTAGTAATGCCTGGGACGATCAAGGCTTTGGAATCAGACATCCTGGATTTTAATTTGGACTCTAGTACTTAGTACATATATACATGTAACTTATTTAATGTCTCTGAAACTAAGATTTTTTTATCAATTAAAATTTTAAACTTTACAAGATTATTATGAGAATTAGAAATAATATATGTGATGCACATAGAAATTAAGGCCTGTAGTAGGTCCATGATAAATGTTTACAATTTTTGCAACTGATTAGTCATTGAGGGCACAGGGGGAAGAAAAAGATCACTATGTTTTATTCTTGGAGTGAATTTTGGTACTACTTTTAGAAATACTGAAGACAGGAGGAGGAGTTACTAGCTCAACAGAGCACTAGAACTGAGTTTTACCCATGTTGAGTTTGAAGAGATGAAAGAACACCTTGGCTTTTAACTTTTTAAAAACTTTGCCACAAATCACCTTTTCAGGTGTTTCATGCACTGCTGAATATGATAAGTCACTAAAATAGTACAGATTTATAAAATCCTGAACCCAGTTTTCATCACTTAGAGAGAAATAGCAATATGTTAGTATTCCTGTGGAACAGAGTTAGAACATTTTAATGGTTCTAAGTCAAATTGAAAAAAAGAACTTGAGGGGCCAGCCTAGTGGCGCACTCGGTAGAGGGCGGCGCTCCCGCCGAGGGTTCGGATCCCATACAGAGACCGGTCCGCTCACTGGTTGAGTGCGGTGCAGGCGCGACACGGAGGGTTGCGATCCCGTTACTGGTCATGAAAAAAGACAAAAAGGGAAAAAAAAAAAAAAAAAGAACTTGAGGCTAAAATTTTCCAACTCATTGAACCACATTTTTTCTTTTTTTAAACATAAGTATCTAGCTAAAGTTATAAGGATTGTTTGTGCTTAGTTTCTAATTCACATTTAATTTCACACAAATAACTGGCAATGTTTTTTATGAAAATCAAATGTGTTTGTGGTGGGGAAGTTTCAAGGGCTACCCAGAAAAATGAATGAGCAAAACAATAAACTAACAATCATCCAAATAGAGGACGTGGGCAGCATATTTACCTTGGGTTTGTGGCAATTTGCATTAAGATTTGTCTTGTCTTTACTTTTTATGTCCATGGAATGCTCTCAGTTGTCATTCCATGGCCCATAGCCACAGAACAAAACATGAATATCTGATTAAAGCAGTCACATGTTGAAACAAGATGATGCCTCTTTGCACTCTCATCTTTTCAATTCTGTCTTCATTCAAAAGACATTTTTACTTCTGTCATTCAAACAATAATCACTTCTTAAACTTAAAATAATGTATTAAAATTTAAAATACAATTAGCATCATAATGGCTGAAGTGTATCTAATTTTACTGACAATAACTTGCTAATAAAGGAGAGAAAGGTTAATATTAATGGTTGCAATCATCTTTCCAGTCATCTAAATTTATTTTTACACTTTAATATTCTAGAGCAGTGGTCAGCAAACTTTTTCTGTAAAGGAGTAGAGAGTTAAGTATTTTAGTTTTTGTGGGTCAAAAGGCAAAATCTAGGATATTATGCAGCTAGTTATATAAAACAGAAAAAATAAATGTTCACAAATTTTTAAAGTCATAATAATTGAATATTACGAATCAATATAATATACTTCAGTTATATAACATTTCAATTCATTGTGGTTCAGAGTCAGTGTTCCCTGTCATCATGGTAGTAATGTGGTCTCATTCTCCTGCAAAGCCTTCCCTTGCTTCTCTGAGATAGCAATTTCTGCCTCCTACCCCCACCCCAGGGATCATACCAGGATGTGTTGCCTGAATCTCTCTTTTGGCATTTGTGTTGGATCCTTTCCAACATAGGGGAGCAGGTTAGGAGTATAGGCTCTGGGGTAAGACTCCCTGGTGTGAATCCCAGCAGAGCTGACACCCTTTAGCTGTGTGATTCTTGACTTCTTCCTTCAGTTTGCTCATCCGTAAAATGAAGAGAACCTCCTTCAAAGAGTTGTTGTAAAGATCAAATGAGTCAATGAATGCAAAGCTTGAGAAGAGTGCATGACACATTGTAAAGCATTCAATATAAATGTTATTCTTTTTTCGTTTTTTTTTTTAAAAACATATAAAAATATAAAACTATCCTTAGCTCATGGGATGTAAAAAAGAGGCAGTGGCTGGATTTAGATTGTGGATGAAAGTTTCCTTTTTTCCTTAAATGATCATTATCTTTGTATTAGAAACATAATTGAAGAGCCAGAATGGACCATAAGCTATTCCTGCCCTGTCAAAATGATCTCACTCGGGCCGGCCCGGTGGCTCACTGCTACAGTGCGCCGCTTGGGAGTGCGGTGGCGCTCCCGCCGAGGGTTCGGATCCCACATACAGACCAGTTCCCGCTCGCTGGCTGAGCGAGGTGTGGGTGCAACACCGAGGGTTGCGATCCCGTTGCCGGTCCTGGTCCGGTGCGGGCACAACACTGAGGGTTGCGATCTGTTGCCGGACACGAAAAAAGACAAAAAGGAAAAAAAAATGATCTCACTCATTGCACAGGTAAAGAAACTGAGACCCAATAATGAACTGACTTGCCCTCATCATCTAGTCCATTAGTGACAGGTCCTGTATTGGAACCCAAGTCCCTGGGACTTCCTACATTTGCAAGTCACCAAAGTATGGAGGTTTCTTGAACAACTACAGATAGATCTTCCATATGATCCAGCAATCTCACTTCTGGGTATATACCCAGAGGAATGGAAATAATCATGTCAGAGGGATACCTGCACTCCCATACTCATTGCAACTCTGTTTACAATAGCCGAGATATGGAACCAACCTAAATGTCTATCGATGGATGAATGGCTAACGAAAATGTGGTATATATACACCATGGAATACTACTCTGCCATAAAAAAGAATGAAATTCTCCCATTTGCAACAACATGGATGAGCTTGGAGAAACTTATGTTGATTGAAATAAGCAAAGCACGGAGGGATGAATATTGTATGTCCTCACTCATAAGTGGGAGCTAAGAGAGAAAGAAGGAAGGAAAGAAAGACCACAGTGGTGCAATGGACTTGCAAAGGGAGAGAGCACACCTAGGGATACAAAGTGGAATGGGAAAAGTGGAATGGGGAGGGAGGTTGGGGATAATTAGGGGGATAACTGGGTGGGGGACAGGGTATATAATCACAATTTGTGGTAATGGACATACTGCCAGTATGGATCTGGCCATCACATCTTAGGCAAGAGTGGTGACAATTTGCTTTGTACCCATGAATATTTATAACCAATATAAAAAAAAAACCCTCATTAAGAAAAAAAAAAAAAAGAAATTGACCTCAGTTACAGTTGGTGAGCTAAACATTTAAGTATTGCTCAACATTAAGCTCTAATATGGATAGCCAGTATTCTGGCCTCCTGCCTGAGTCAGTAATTTTAAGGATTTAGGAATTATCCCTCCAGGCTGTGAGAATCCAGGGAGAAGGCAGGATTTGCAATACGTAACTCTTTCTGGTCTCAGATCCAAACTCACATAGAATCTGTATTAGTTTGCTAGAGCTGCCTAAACAAAATACCACAGACTGGGTGGCTTAAACAACAGAAATTTATTCATCCAGTTTTAGAGGCTACAAGTCACAGATCAAGGCTTTGCAAAGGTTGGCTTCTTCTGAGTCCTCTGTCTTTGTCTTCTACCTGTGTTTTCACATGATCTTCGCTCTGAACGTGTCCGAGTCCTAAACTCTTCTTCTTCTAAGGGCACCAGTCATATTTGATTAGGGCCCACTTTAATGATCTTATCTTAATTGAATTACCTCTTTAAAAGCCTGCGATATTATATTTATACATTTGTTTTCATCCATGGTTCCTGGCTCATGCTACTCTCTGTCCTTCTCCTGCCCTTTTTCACCTGTTCCTTTTTTTCCCTGAGGCAGAAAATTCTCTGACCTACCCTGTCTGATTGTAGGTCATTAGAGCCCTATTTCAGGAGTGGTCTGTCCCATACCCGGGAGGAAGAAATGCTGCATAGAGGCCACAAGAATCTGAACAAACGGCCTTGCTGGGTTTCCCCACCCTATCTGTTAATGTTAGATCATACCCTTTTTGTCCAATCACATTTCTACACAGTTGTCCATGCTTCAGTCATGCCTACATAATGAAGCTTCCATAAAAACTCAGGAGCACAGGGCTTGGGGAACTTCCAGAGAGCTGAACACTTGGAGGTTCTGGAGGGTAGCACGCCTAGGGAGGACATGGAAGCTCCATAGCCCTTCTCCCATACCTTGCCCTATGCGTCTCTTCATCTGTATCCTTTGCAATAAACCAGTAAATGTAAGTACGTGTTTCCCTGATTTCTGTGAGCCACTCAAGCAAACTAGTTGAACCCAAGGAGGGGATTATGGGAACCCTGATTATAGCTGGTTGGTCAAAAGTTCCACATGCCTGGATTTGCTACTGGCATCTGAAGTTGGGGGCAGTCTAGGGGACTGAGCCCTCACCCTGTGGGATCTGATGCTGTCTCCAGGTAGATAGTGTAGGAGATGAACTGAATTATAGGACACCAGCTGGGCCAGCTGGAGAAATGGGGAAAAATCCCCACACATTTGCTTATAGAATTCAGAGGTCTGTTTTCTGCGTTGATGATTGTTACTGAGTAAGAGTACAGGAGAAACACTCACTTTGTGTTTTTTTCATATATACTCAAGGCCCTATCTCCAAATATAGCCATGTACCATAAAATGACATTTTGGTCAACGACAGACCACATATACAACTGTGGACTTAGAAATAGGCTAGGTGTGTAGTAGGCTATACCATGTAGGTTTGTGTAAGTACACTCTGATGTTTGCACAATGATGAAATCACCTAATGCCACATTTCTTAGAATGTATCCCCTAGATAAGCAACATATAGCTGTGATCACATTGTAAAGTACTGGGGGTTAGGACTTCAACATATGAATTTTAGGGGAACATAATTCAGCTCATAACAGGAAGACAACTCTGATACTTTAGAAAGGTATCTTGTTGTATCTATCTAATTCTGTAAAACTCACACTGAGCACAGAAGGGTAGATTGGGAACAGATTGGCAAGTAACCTTATACAGTCTTCCCTCTTTCAGTGTTGGAAGTAAGATGAACTTTCATGACCAAGTCTTGCAAATACCTCATGGGTCTTAAATTTCTCATTTTCTTTTATACATAATCCTGGCCTGACTCAGAGAAGCAAAGCAGAAGTGAATAGAAGTTTGCCAAGTACCTCAGAGTCCTAGAGGAAAGTAATTCCATCTTCCCAAAGCATTCAGATTATGTATTGCAGTTTCAGAATTATATTTTTAACCAAGTAATCTTTCACAGGGATAACATAATCACCTAATGAAGTACCCTCGAATGTTAATTATAGAGAGGTATTGAAATGTACCAACATGATTTATTTTGTCTGAAATATTCTTTACTTTTTCATACAATGTAATTTAAAGACTATTGTGCCTTTAGCACTCCATTCAAAGTCACCTTCCCCTTTACAAACTCTTGTCCTAATAGAAATACACTTAAATTAGTGCAGGGTGTACAGATTTTACTTTATGGAAGCTTTTGAGCATTTATGATTGAAAATATGGGCAAGGATAACTGTTTCTAGGAAAAGTGTCAAAAGGCAAGATTTGTCTACCTTACTCTACACTTCACCTTTAATAAGAATCCCTTATTACTGGTAAAGCACACTTAGTCTTCATTTGAAATAGACAGGAGAGATATCTCACAGATGAGGAAACTGACAGAGATGTTTAGTTATTTGCCTAAAGTCATAGAGTTTGTAAGCGATGGAGTCAAGACTAACATCCAAGTTTGTTTGACTCTATTCTAATACTTTCATTATGACATACTGCTCTCTCTTTCAGAATCCCTTTCACCATAAAAACCTAGTAACCTGAGGTACAAAGAGTCTTGCATAACATTGTACATGTTAGTCCACTTTTGTCTGCAAGTGAAATAAAATGAACTCAAACTGATTTAGCTCCTTCTCAATATGGCAGCTGGATGTAGCAATGGGACCCAACTGGGTGGAAGAGAGATTATCTTTTTAGAGAAAGGGAAATCTGTCTCTAAAGATTCCAGCAAACCTTTCTTTTTGTCTTATTGGAATTAGTTCACATGCCCATCCCTGAACCAATCAAGAGGATGGCATTAAGCTTGAACCAATCAGGACTCAGCCTTTGAGTTGTGGTTAATTCTCTAATCTACTCTGATGTAGCTCTGTAGAGAAGCTGTGAAATGAAGCTTATGGAGTGAACCAGTTTTCCCCCCTCACTAGGGTCAAGTAGCACTAGGCTCTTAATCTTTTCACATTTCCTTTCAGTGCATTTGAATGTACTATATCTCTTTCTACTTGTTTTCTCAGGATCCTGTGCTTTTAAAGAAGACTGAGTTCTAATTCATTGCTTGTCAGTTAGATCAATCCTTTGCTACATTTTAAGGCATTGTCTTCACTGGTGGACCTCCCTGTGAAGAGAATGCATTAGCCCAGCGGAAGAGTGGTGGCAAACACCAGGGCGACCTGGCTGAAAGATAGTTCTCACTGGGAAGGTGTTTTTCACCACACCCCTCTATGGAAAACTATCCATGCCTCTCTCTAAGAGAATAAAGAGAGACAGAGATATGCACGTTATTATTAGGGTACTTAAGTATTATAAAGCAAATATTCGCCTTTTCAAGAATTTTTTAAGTTTTAAAAGCAAATATTTGCAGCTTTTTGGAAACTTTTTTTTATAGGTAATGTTCTACATATTTAAAAGTGTAAGAAATTTGTGTCAATGGATCCTTAAAGATCTCATTAAAGTTGTCTTAAAAGAAACTACTACAAAACAGTGAACTATATCTGTTACAGTGTTTTAGGCATCAATTGTAGTTGTCTTTGTTTTATGTTGCTGTACCAGAATACCACAGCCTAGGTAATTTATAATGAACAGAAATATATTTGGATCACAATTCTGAAAGCTGGGAAGTCCAAGAGCATGACACAGACACTTGACGAGGGTCTTTGTCATCCACGGCAGAAGGCAGAAGCACAAGAGGAGGCTGAACTTGCTTTTAGAACAAAGCCACTCTCTCGATAACTAACCAGCTCTTGCAATAATGATGTTAATCCATTCATGAGGGAGAACCCTCATGACCTAATCACCTCTGGTTGGGCCCCACTTTTCAGCACTGTTGCACTGGGAATTGTTTCTAACACCTGGACTTGGGTAACACATTCAAATCATAGCAATGACTAAATGCAAAAAAAAAAAAAAAAAAAGAAAAACCCCACACTGACAAAAATTAGTAATGGAAAGAGATATGTTTTGAAAGGAACCTTAGGTATAAGTTAGAAACAGCATTTTTAGAATGGCAGATCCTGCTGGTAGAATATCACTTTTCTTTTAATCATCTAAATTCAAAAAAAGATCATTTTCTAGAGTTATGCTAACTAACATTTAATGCTACATCAGATACCAAATAATAGCTAATATTTAGTGAGTATTGAAAAGTAACTTTAGATATATTAACTTATTTAATCCTCATTATAACTCTCTAAGTTTCTTCACTTTACAAATGAGGAAAGTGGGGTTTAGGGAAATAATTTTGCTGGTAGTAAGATCTAAACTCAAACAGTCTGGATGACAGCATTGATTTTATCCACAATGGTATACCTTTTTTCCAGTTTCTTGTCTGTCCGGAAGTATCCCAAAGACTTTCTCCACTCAACAGTTCTTACCTCAATAGTTAATCCTCCTGATGATATCCTTATATTTTCTCCCTTTGTCTCACAGTTTCTTTTTCCTACTTATTAAGAAGAACCAACACTTGAATGGCATTTGATGGCATGCTGACATCATATTTTATTTATTTATTTGTTTATTTATTTTGGTGGCTGGCTGGTGCAAGGAACTGAATCCTTGACCTTGGTGTTATAAGGCTATGCTCTAAACAACTAAGCTAAATGGCCAGCGTCACGTCATATTTTAATTACAAAGTGGAATTCATTCATATTTCCATTTTGCAAAAAACAAACTGAGGTTCAAAGAGGTATACTTTCTATCCAAGGTCCTTTAGCTATGAAGAGGTAGAATGAGATTGTACTCAAGTCTTTTATTTATTTCTACTGTATAATGCCTTTACTCCATCATCAGGACATACTCTTCGATTGCAAAGAGAATTGTCCTCTGGGCTATCATGGGTGAAAGGTATGGAGTGGAGCAAATGTCACCAAAGTTTGAAATCAAAGAAAGCTACAATGGGAGGGTGGTTCACATCATCCCATGGTTTTTATACTCTTCTTGTGGGAGCCCTGGGCTGCCTTTAGGAACTCTCGGGAGCCAGGAGGTCAGGATGAGCTGGAGAGCTGAGAAGCTTTTCCATCAACCAGGGAGGATCCATTTTCATCTCTTTTATACATTGCACTTTCACTGAATATCATTTGAGATACATTATTCTCCAGCTTAAAAGCCACTGCTAAAACAAATGAGCAAAAGAAAAACGGAATGAAAAACTCCTGTTCTCTTCCGCACCTCAGACAAGGTAAATATTTCCCCAAATTGCGCAGCTCATAGCAGCATAGAACCCCGTTCTCCCAAGTCCCATCCCAGGGCTCTTTCTACCACACCATGATAAATGCTACCTTTCTGAAGAAAAAAGTCGTTTAAAAGCCCATTACAGAAATGACAAACTAGGAGACAGAAACAAAATCTTAAGAAAAAAAGTAGGCCAAGTGCTGTATTGAGGTCTGAGAAGGCCATTTTAGCCTTCTCAGGTACTGATTCAATTTTTCATTTTGGCATGATTTGAGTTTTCTTCTTTTTCATATCCACGTACAACTCTTTTTCGGGAAACTAGCTATGGACAATTATCTACTTGAGCAAATAAATGGGACTTTTTAATGGTTCTCCTTGCCTTGCTATGCAGAAAGATAAATCAGAATTTATCCTAAAAACAACGTACCAAAGACATGAAAAATATACTTTTTCTTTTTTTCAGCTAGAGAAACTGCCACTGACCAAATTAGGAAAAATTTGAGCAATGATATAAATAATGTTAGCAACAGAAGATAATTCATTGTGCCCCACTGAATAACATAGTAAACTCTGAGTCCACACAGATAAATATAAACAAATAAGCAAATTGAAAGTTTGATGAGAAATGGGATATTTACATATTTCAAAGTATCTCCCCCACAAAATGCTTATTAGAAGAAATGCTTAAAGAAGAAAAAAGTAACTGTACAGTGGAAAAGCCTGGCATCTACTAAGACAACACCTTAGTAAGGTTGTCAAATGAACATCATCACTAATGGAACAAATCAAAATCATGTGCCACTTGATAGGATGCAGTGACAAGGACCCAGCATCACTTCTTTCTTAAAAATTTATTTATTTTAATTGACACATTGTAATTGTACATGCTTATTGGGTACAGTCTGAAGTTTTAATACATGTTTGTATTATATAATGATAAGGTCAGAGTAGTTAATGTAACCATTAGCGCATGCATTTATCATTTCTTTGTGGCAAAAACATTCAAAGGCCTCTCCTTTAGCTATCACGTAATACGCAAAACTTAACTGTTAACTGTAGTAATCCCACTGTGCAATAGAACACCAGAACTTATTCTTCCTATCTAATTGTAATTTTTTAACTGTTGGCCAATCTCTTCCTATTTTGCCTCCCCTGCTCTCTTCCCCAGTCTTTGGTAACAACTGTTCTACTCTCTGCCTCTACAATGTCAACTTGTTTTTCTTGGATTCTATAAATGAGTGAGGTCTTTCTGTGTCTGGCTTACTTCACTCAACATAATGACCTCCAAGTCCATCCATGTTGCCCCAAATGACAGTATTTCATTGTTTTTTTAATGGCTGAATCATATTCCATTGTGTACACATATCACACTTTTTAATCCATTCATCCATCGTTTGACACAGGTGGGTTCCATATTTTGGCTATTGTAAATTGTACTGCAATAAACAAGGGAATACAGCCTTCTCTTTGACATACTGACTGCATTTCCTTTGGGTACATATTCAGTAGTGGAATTTATGGATCATATGGTAGTTCTACTTTTAATTTTCTGAGGAACCTCCATAATGGCTAGTTTACACTCCCGTCAACACTGTGCAGGTGTTCTCTTTTCACCACATCTTCACCAACACTTGTTTTCTTTTGTCTTTTTGATAATAGCCATTCTAACTGGAGTGAGGTGATATTTCATTATTGTTTTGATATGTATTTTCATGATGGTTAATGATGTTGAGCATTTTTTCATGTGCTTGTTGGCCATTTGTATGTCTTCTTTTGAGAAATGTCAGTTAAGACCCTTTGCCCATTTCTCAGTTGGGTTATTTAGTTTTTTGTTGCCAAGTTGTTTCAGTTTCTTATATATTCTTGATATTAACCCCTTGTCAGATGTATAGTTTGCAAATATTCTCTCCCATTCTCCCATAGGTTGTTCCTTCACTCTGTTAACAGTTTCCTTTGAGATGCAGAAGCTTTTTAGTTTGATGTAATCCCACTTGTCTATTTTTGCTTTTATTGCTTGTGCTTTTGAAGTCTTATTTAAAAAACCCTTGCCCAGCCCTATGTTGTGGATCATTTCCCCTGTTTTTTCTTGTGGTTCCAATTTTCTGGTTTTACATTTAAATCTTTCATTCACTTGGAGTTGATTTTTGTATATGGTGAGAAGTTGGGATCTAGTCTCATCCTTCTGCATATGGACATCCAGTTTTCCCCGTATCATTTACTGAAGGGATTCCATATGTATTCTTGGCACATTTGTCAAAGATTAGTTGGCTGTAAATGTGTGAATTTATGCAGTTTTGGTTACTATAGTTTTATAGTAAAATTTGAAGTCAGGTAGTGTGATGCCTCCTGCTGTGTTCATTTTTTTCAAAATTGCTTTGGCTATTTAGAATCTTTTTTGGTTGCATGTGAGTTTTAGAAATTTTTTTGTTTTAGTGAAGGTTGTCACTGGTGTTTTGATAAGAATGGCATTAAATCTGTAGATCATTTTGGGTGTAACAGCCATTTCGGCAATACTAATTCTTCCAATCCATGAACATGGGATACTTTTCCAATTATTTATGCCCTCTTCAATTTCTTTCTTCAAAGTTCTATAATTTTCATTGTAGAGGTCTTTCACCTCCTTGGTTAAGTTTATTCCTAGGTATCTAAATTTTTGTAATTATTGTAAAAGGAATTGTTCTCTTGATTTCTTTTGCACATGGTTCACTATTAGTATATAGAAATGCTACTGACCTTTGTATGTTGATTTGTTATCCTACTGAATTCATTTATTAGTTATAAACAGTTTTTTCAGTGGTGTCTTTACGGTTTCTATATATAAGATCATGTCTTCTGCAAACAGGGATTGTTTGACTTCCTTCTTTCCAATTTGGACACCTTTTATTTCTTTCTCTTTTCTAATGGCTCTGGCTGGAACTTCGAGTACTATGCTGAATAGAAGTTGTGAAAGTGGGCATCCTTGTCTTGTTCCTGATGTAAGAGGGAAAGCTTTTGGCTTTTCCACATTCAGTATGATGTTAGCTGTGGGTGTGTCATACATGGACTTTATTTTATTTTACATACCTTCAATACCTCGTTTGTTAAGAGTTTGTAATCCTGAAAAAATGTTGAATTTTGTTAAATTATTTTTCTGTGTTAGTTGAAATGATCATATGGGTTTTGTCTTTCTTTCAGTTAATGTGGTATATTACATTTATTGATTTGGGTATGTTAAACTATCCTTGAATCCCTGGGATAAATACCATGTGATCATAGTGAATGATCTTTTTAATGTGCTGTTGGATTCAGTTTGTTCTTAAGAATTTTTGCATCTATGTTCTTCAGGGATATTAACCTGTTATTTCCTTTTTTTTTATTGTATCCTCATTCAGTTTTGGAATCAGAGTAATGCTGGCCTCATAAAATGAGTTGGGAAGCATTCCTTCATCCTCATTTTTTTTGAATAGTCTGAAGAGAATTGGTATTAGTTCTTCTTTAAATGTTCTGTAGAATTTGGGGGTGAAGCCATAAGGTTCTGGGCTTTTCTTTAGTGGAAGACTTTATATTACTGATTCAATTTCATCACTTGTTATTAGTCTGTTCAGATTTTCTATTTCTTTATAATTTAATCTTGGTATTTGTCCAGGGATTTATCCATTTTTCCTCCCAAGTTTTCTGTGAACCTGAAACTGCTCTTAAAAAATGAAGTCTTAAAAAAGAACAGCAACCATGGTGCAGTTGAAAGGATGATTAGAAAATTGGAAAAAAGCAGCCACATATGTTTAGTGGGGGGAAAGTACTAAAAGTACTGTATTTTTAAAACTGATATGACAGCTATGTTAAAACAAAATAAAATGAAACACTACATACATAGGGAAAAAAAACTGGCCATAAACACACACACACACACACACACACACACAGCACACCCAAACCCAACTCAGCTAATATGCAATAGTAGAAGAAAAACAAGACAGTTTAAGTAAAAATATCACTTACTAAAAGGAAAAAAGGAAGGAAAGTGCAGGTCAACACCATGTACTGACCATATCCTGTATCTTCTGGATAGGATAACAAAATATATTATGGGAGCAGAGACCTCCATAAGAAATAATTTGCCAGCTCCCTTTCTTGGCATTAGAGTACATCTCTTGGCAGAAAATCTGACTTCCTGACCCAGGGTGGCTAGGTGCTTTCTCTAGTAGAATAGGTCCCTCCTTAATAGAGCACTAGGAATAATTTTTAAGCTTGTACGTATGTGTCTGAATTGTCATAGCAGTTCAGTTCTTGGCAGTGCTGATATTCACAGTACTTTGTCCTGGTTTTATATTGGGTGACACTCCCAGTCAGATTGAACCAATCATAAGCCACTACTCTTTAATCTTGGGGTTTTTCCTGATGCTTCAACCTTCTTGAAACCTTCCCATTCACTTTAAAAATTCCAATTTAATTTGTTAAAAATCCAACTCTAGGGATTTCTGTCTCTCAAGCCATCCTTCCCGAACTCTGTTTACCAGGCTAATTTGCTTGCTTATTTTGAGGATCAAGCCCACTTGCATAGGATTAATCTCTGCTGCTTTGGACCTGTTCATCCACATTGCATGTTGTCCTGTGCTTAATAGCCCTTGTCTCAGGGCAGGGATAAAGAAAAAAGGATTGGGAAGAAACAGATGGTTTTTCTAGCCTTTGTCATATCACCAGTGACTGCACTGGAAATTTCAAATATAGAGGTAGAATAAGATGGTGGAAGATTACTGTATCCACCATTTTTTCTTTCCGGCAGGCAGGGCACATTGTCTAGAAGGGGAGGATAAGTTTCATTTGGCTATTTGAAATTTGAGCCTGTAAGTGAATTTCCAAGAGGAAATGTTCTGAAGATAGTTTGCAATAAGAAACTAGAGTAAAAGTAGGAGATTTGAACTGGAGAGGTAGTTTTGGAATCTACTTTCAATAGTTGTATGGTTGAAATTTTGAGTTCACTTAAGTTCAGTGAGGAAGTAAATTAATGGCTTAAGAAATACTGTTGGAGAATCAAATCAGGCAGGTAAGCAAGCATGTATTATATATATGCCAAAATGCAATAAAATATTGGTTTTAATTTTTATAATCATCATAATGACTATTCCTATTAAAAGGAGGAAGAGGGTACAGAGGTGGATTACTTACAGGAAAGGAGGAGGATAATGAAAGTTAAAAGCCAAGGGAGGAGAACATTTCTAGTGGAGTTGCTAGTATCAAATGCTCCAGAAAAGTCAGTGATGGTGACTGATAGAATTTCATGGGATTTGGTAAACAGGAGAGGTCATTGGTAGTGATGGTGAGGGCCAGAGTCAGATTACAGGAAGTTACCATGAGAATTAAGGTCAGGAATGGCAGCATTTAATTAGATTGTTGGCATAGCAAGAGAAGGCTGCTATTGATTAGTGAGTAGAAAGGTCTTTAAAATGAAGTGGAAAAGTATTATTAACCAGGGGAAATTAATATATTTCGATTAGAAGGGAAGGGAAGGGAGGAGATACCACTTGTAGTGAGAAAAAGATTGAGGTGTTCAAGGATGGTGAGAGTGGGAGGTAATCTTAACAAGAAGATGGCTAGAAGTGTGAGGATTCTCTCAAGGATTGTTCTTTGCCTAACTCAGCCAGACATGGTCTGGAGCCCACCACACCATACAAGAACTTGCTCTCTTTCAACTCTTACTAGCTGATAGATGTTCCTTATCTCTCCATTTCATAGATTAGTTTCAAACATCCACTGAAACTTTTCACCTTGCTTTTGCATTGTATTTACATTCTATTTGCCTATACATCTCACAATACAGTTTACTTATGCTATACCACATAGGGTGGTGTCATATGCACATCAATAGGGTGAAGCTATTGTGAACCTCACGCCCAGTAATGCAAGTGTTGCAGGAATGAAGTGACCACTCCTAGTCAATGCTTAAATATATATAAAAACAACTTTTTCCATAGCTGCCCATAAAGTCTTCATTGTAAATTACTCCAGAAATACAGGTAGACAAAAGGAACAACCATTATTTTCTTCTTTTTAAGGTAAGGGTTTTAAAAACAAGATTATTTTTCTGAATTGCATTATCACGTGAAGTGTGTGTGTGGGGGGGGGGGCTCAGGTTCAATAGACTTCACAAAATCAACTTCAAATTCAATTCTTGTCCTTCTTTACTCCCCATTATTGAAAGATGTGACAAAGGCTGAGATTTTGGTTTAAAAACACAAAATATGCAATTAAAGCATCTATAGAAATTATTAGAGGAGAGTCTATTTTAATAAAGCTCTGATTTTTTTTTTTTTCTTTTGTATTTTTTCCGTGTCCGGCAACGGATCGCAACCCTCAGTGTTGCCCCCGTACTGGACCGGGGACCGGCAACGGGATTGCAAACCTCGGTGTTGCTCCCGCACCTCGCTCAGCCAGTGAGCGGGAACCGGTCTGTATGTGGGATCCGAACCCTCGGGCGGGAGCGCCGCCGCGCTTCCCAAGCGGCGCATTATCCAGTGCGCCACCGGGCCGGCCCCAATAAAGCTCTGATTTTTGCATACAGTGTGCACATAGCTTGGTGCAAGTACCTTTCCAATTATAATTAGAATTGAACAAAACACTGGTCAATAGAATTTTTTCTCCTTAGGGCTATAAGAAGTCTGCAACAGGAATTACATTTTGGGATAGGAGTGCAAGGAAGTAATTTGGAAAAAAAATAATTAATTATAGCCATTATGATGATTTGATCTGGGAGAAAGACAATCTCTTAAATAAGCCTCTTACTTAATACACCTGAATGAATCCAGTCACAGGGATGTTTTGATGTGGTTTATGTTTTTTTCTCTTGTTTGTTACTTCATGACTTTGTGATATTTAGGTCCGTGCCAATGGCCAGAGAGAAGAATTTGTTCACTCTATTCTTTCTCACACTCCCGATGGATTCATACCAATTGAGGCATCATGTAGAAAAGGTTTCATTAGTTTCAGACAGGTCGTGGACTGAAGAAACACATAGGGTGTTAATTGAAAATATAAAGTTTGAATGCTGTCTCCTTAATTTCCCAGGCGAAAAGCTTGCTGGATTTTTCCTCTTTGTCACATAATGCATATCTAGTGTTTTTTTTTTTTTTTTTAAATCAGCTTTCGGTTGCCATATAGTTGAAACATTATATTAAAATTTGTCTTAAGGGCCGAGCCCGTGGCGCACTCGGGAGAGTGCGGTGCTGGGAGTGCAGCAGCGCTCCCGCCGCGGGTTCAGATCCTATATAGGGATGACCGGTGCGCTCACAGCGCTCACTGGCTGAGCGTGGTGTGGCCAGTCTCAAAAAGGACAAAAAAAAAAAAAATTTGTCTTAAGCCAAATTGTTATAAAGTATTTGATTGTGTGAATGTTTCTTTTCTCTGCCACATCTTTTATCTAGCTTATTTAGGTTGAAAAGATGAATTCAGGTTCACCTGGACATGAGATAATTCCAGGGTACTATAGCTAACAGAATGTCATAGTCTGTTTCAAACATCTCTTGTATAATTTCATGAGAAAAATGTCTGTGATTTTCCATTTTATAGAACTATTTCATACATCCTCAAATATAAGGTTGGAAAATTAACACTTCTTGACCAAGTATAGCCACAGACCTAGGACCTGATAAATCATCCTGAAAAGATGAGAGTGTGTAAGGTAACTTCAAAGATATCCATGTAAAGGGCTATGAATGTGAGGTTTTTTGGGGTTTTTTTTTTTTTGTCTTTTTTTGCGACCGGTAAGGGGATCGCAACCCTTGGTGTGGTGTTGCCCACACCACGCTCAGCCAGTGAGCACACCAGCCATTCCTATATAGGATCCGAACCCACAGCGGGAGCGTCGCTGAGCTCCCAGCGCCGCACTCTCCTGAGTGCGCCATGGGCTCGGCTCTATGAATGTGAGTTTTTTAAAATTATTCTGTTTTATTTTATCTGTTAGTCTCTGAAGGCCTCTCAGTGGGTATATTACATATTTCACAGAAAGTAGAAATTTTGATAAACTTTATGATTACTTAAACTGTAAAATTAAATTTACTCATGTTTTCATCTTCTGAAAGTAAATAATTGAAACTGCTACATATTTGATACAACTTGAATTGAATTAAATCCTTGGAGAATTCAGGAGCTAGGGTTCCTGAAAAATCTCCTGCTTGTATTCTAGTTTGTGGGACTGCAGCCATATCAACCAAATAGAAATGACTAGTTCTTAGCAGCCTGATAGAATTTTCTAATTCTACAGAATCATTGGTCTCTTTCAGGGCAGTGGACTTCTGGAAATGATATCCTTCCATCATCTCCTCTGCCAAATACAAGTACTCAGAGAAGTATCACCTGGGTTTTCTCTCACCTGCCTTGTCTTCTCTGGATCTCCCCTATTGCTTATTGCTACTAGTGGAAACAGTTCTAGTTTCTCATTTCCCTTTTAGCTTCTGCCTTAGATCTAAATTTCTATGAAAACTTTCTCTAGAGGAAAGGGAGTCACAAGGATGGCCTGTGTTTCACACTTATGCAATTTACTTTTTTAAGGATGTGGCTGCCACTTTACTTTCAAAATGATATCCTTATTGTTTGATTTAATTATCAAAATAATGCATGCTCAAGACAAACACATACACACAAATTAGAAAAAATAAAATTTGGGGCCGGCCCGGTGGTGCACTGCTACAGTGCGCCGCTTGGGAGCGCGGCGGCGCTCCCGCCGAGGGTTCGGATCCCACATACAGACCGGTTCCCGCTCACTGGCTGAGCGAGGTGCGGGCGTGACACTGAGGGTTGCGATCCCATTGCCGGTCCCGGTCCCGGTCCGGTACAGGCACGACACTGAGGGTTGCGATCCATTGCCGGACACGAAAAATAAAATAAAATTAAATAAAATTTGCTAATAAAACCAAAAAACAAAAATAGAAAAAATAAAATTCAAATTACCCAAAGATAAGTACTGTTAACATTTTAATGCAAATCCTTAAAGATATCACTATGCCCATAAGTGCAGACACACAGACATTCACTTTACATAAGTGGGATTATGTTATTGGCTTCTTTGCTTTTTTCACTTGACAGTATGTTGTGGACATCTTTTGTAGTTTTACATAATTGCTTTTGATGTCTACATAGTATCCAAGAGCATTGATGTTCCATAACTTATTTAACTGAGGAAGAGTAAGATTGTTTCCAGTTTTCCCATTATAAACAATGTGGCAGAGCATATCCTTGCATGGACATCTCTGTGCACCTGTGTGACCATCTCCAAAAAATACATTTCTACAAAGGGGATCATTGTGCAGAAGGTGTGTATTAGGAGCACATCCAGTTTATGTGTACAAGAAAAGACAAGTAACTCTGGTTTATGCAAATAAGTTATGCGTTTGTCTCTCATAACAAAGTCTGGAAGAGTTCAAGCCTGGTGCAGATATTCAAGGAACCAGATCCATTCTCTCTTCCTGTTTCACCATTTTGGCATATTATATTTTTCCCTGCAGTCACAAAAAGGCTACTTCACCTCTGAGCATTGCATTCCCAACTCAGACAGGAAAATAGAGGGAGGAGGTGGCAAAGAGGAAAGGTAAGCATTTCTCTCTGTATCAGGAAAACAAAACTTTCAGAAGTGCCCCACAGATTTCTGTTGTATGCATCATTGACCAGAGTTGTCTCATAAGGGAAACTCAAACAGCAAGGGAGATTGGATTTTTTTTTTTTTTTTTAAGTCTGGGCACATTGCCATTGAGAGGCCATCGAAGGTTTTATTGGTTAGATGGATAGATATTGGTAGGTAGTTAGCAGCATCTGTTACAAAGGCTCTGCATGTGAAACATTTTAACACATAATAGTCAACTGCTCCCCTCCCCCAAAAAAAGTGTGTACCAATTTACCTTGCTCACACATTAGAGTGTGTGTCTAGAGGGCTCTCCAGTGACTTTTGTTCTTGTACTTTCATAAGAAGAAATGTTTGCCATCCTTCCGGTGAGTGTGATCATTGGTCACGAGACATGGAGGCAGGTCACTTATCATGGTTTGTACAATTTTTTCTGTTTAAAGTTTTGGCTATTTGCACCTAGAAATAATGGCAGTATGGTCTTTTGCTTCAAATCATAAGATCGTAATCATCCTTGGTGCAAATTCCAGGGGAAGCTTAAAATGCAGCTGAGGAAGAATCAAAATGGTATGTGGAGGGCCGGCCCGGTGGCACACTGGAGAGTGCGCTGCTTGGGAGTGTGGCGGTGCTCCCGCCGAGGGTTTGGATCCCATGTGGAGACCGGTTCCCACTCACTGGCTGAGTGCGGTGTGGGCGCAACACCGAGGGTTGCGATCCCGTTGCCAGTCCCTGGTATGGGCGTGACACCGAGGGTTGCGATCCCATTACCGGTCAGTAAAAAAGACAAAAAGGAAAAAAAAATGGTATGTGGAGCCAAAAAATGACTTTCTGGTTCAATCTCTGTATTGGCTAGCCACAAAAAAAAAAAAAAAGGCTTTTTGGGTATATTAGTGGGAAGTTGGGGGTGGGGAAGGAGATGTGGAGACATTGGAAAACGTGGTCTAGGGATCAGTAAGGTTGCCCTTCTCGCTAATGTTAAACCCTATATTTGAGATTACATTCCTTTCCACCCATTGAAGAGTCTTAGGTGTATCTTTTTATTTCTTTATATCATCATTTCTGTTTTGCATATAAAAGAATAAATATACATGACAGAAAATATAAAAAAAAGGTAACAAAGAAAATGAAAGTCCCTCATAACCACTTTAATATTTTGGTATATTTTTTATACATATATAAATATATCTGCACACACATAAGTACACAATGTGGAATCACATTGTATATTTACTTTTGTATCTTACGTTTTTCACTGTACTTTATTAATCACACTTTAAAAATGTGATTTTAATGTTTGTGTGGTATTGAATTGGTTGCTATCTCATTAATTATTTGACTATTGTTGATTTTTAGTTGTTTTCCCCAATTTTTTTACATTATTTAAAATCCAATATTAAGCCTCCTCAAACTATAAAGGTCATTTAGCATATGAATTTCTGAGTCAAATGTAGAAAATAGTTTGAAACTATGTTGATATATTTATAAAATGTTATATGAGGGTACTTCAAAAAGTTCGTGGAAAGATTTGTATTATCATTTAATTCTACTTTTCCACGAACTTTTTGATGTTCCTTTGTATGGACACAAATATTGCCAAACCTTTCAGAAAATTTGTGTCAATTTATTTTTTTGCTGGTATAAATAAATAATTTGTGTCAATTTATTTTTTTGCTGGTAAAAATAAACCTCTCTTTTTGCACCTTCGCAGCCAAACATACCAATTCTAAATCTTTGCTAAATTTGGTGTCATATTATTTTTACAATTTGAAATTCTATATGTTATAATTGAGTAGAAGTTCTTTTTATTTGCTATTGTGTGAGGTTTAAGTGACAACACATCTATGTTGCTTTGAAAACCGGCCCATAGAATGGGCTCATTAAGTTATTATAACACGTCACACACACACAGACACACACACACACATTCACACAGTATCTACTGGATTGAAACCTAATATTTTGGGCCGGCCCGGTGGCGCACTGCTGCAGTGCGCTGCTTGGGAGTGCAGTGGCGCTCCCGCCGAGGGTTCGGATCCCACATGTGGACCGGTTCCCGCTCACTGGCTGAGCGAGGTGTGGGAGCAACACCGAGGGTTGCGATCCATTGCCGGACACGAAAAAAGACCAAAAAGGAAAAAAAAAAAAAAAAAAAAGAAACCTAATATTTTGATGTTTGATTTTGAAATGACTACATGATATTCTCTTACATGATTGTTTTAACCGGTCTCTTTTGTTATACACTTAATTTGATTCAAATTTTTCTAAATTTTGTAAGTAGCAAACATTGCAGTAATGAAGATTCTTGTGGTCATGGTTCTGATAGATTCATAATTATTTCCTTATGATAAATTTATAGAATTGCTGAAATCACTTGCTTAAAAAATATGCAAAATTTAATCTTTTTATATGTATTCCCAGTTGTAATATCCCAGCAATTTTTTTATAATGTTACATATTTTTCTGGAAAATTATTCAGTCCATTGAGATTTCCAGATGTATTAACATTCCTGTATAATAATAATAATAATAATAATAATAATAATAATAATAATAATAATAAACTCTATGTTTGGTTTGGTATCCCCTTTCTCATTTCTCATTCCTGTTTCTTTTCTATTGTTCTTATGTAGATTTTAAAATAGATTTGTCTGGTTTATTGTTTTATTTTATGGCAGAAAAACTTTAGGATTTATTAATTCAAGTTTTCTTTTTTAAAAGTAATTCACTTCTATTATTTAAATTTATTTGTATTTTGCTTTCTTTGGGGTTGATTTGTTGGTGTTTCTTTTTTCTAACTTCTTAAATGCTTGAGTTTTTTGATTTCCATATTAATTCTATTTTTCTGTTTTCAAAGTCATTCATTATCGGGGTTTTTTTACTTTATATTTTTGCTTTCCTTGGACCTTATTTGTTGGTGATGGTAATGTTTATTCTGACTTCTTGAGCTGAAAACAAACAAATTAAGATTTAATCACCACTTAGAGATATAAAATGAGCAGTTAATTACAAATTAATATAGATTCAGCTGCCTTCCATTCTTTTGTATGTTTGTGTGTGAGGTTTTTCACTTTTATTTTTTCTAAAAATAATTATATATCTTTTCTTTCTTCTTGTCCCATTTACTGTTTGTGAATTATGTTTTAATATCCAATTGTTTGGGGGTTAAATTAAAACTTCAATAGTAATTATTTTTCTTTATTATAATTGGAGAAAACAGTCATTAAGATGTCTATATTTAGAAGGGAGGTGACATCGGTAAGATGGTGCAATAGGAAGTTCCAGGTTCTCCTTCCCCCATGGAGACACAAGTTCAACAACAATACACAGGCCAATTCCTGTGTGAGAAATCCAGACACAAGTTAAAAGGCTTCTATACTCCTGGTGAGCACCAAAACAGCCGTCTCAAAGCTGGTAGGAAAATTCATGGTACTCACTCTCCAGAGCCCCTCCCTGGGTACAGCGTGGTAGTAGAGGAAACTCCCAACTCCCAGCTTCTCCTGGAGAGGTACAGAGAAGACTGGAACATACTTCTAATGTGCAGAGTTTGTAGAGGGGCTACCTGAGGAACTGGGTTCTGTCTTGCCTGAATCTAAGTGGTAACAAAAATGGATGCCAGGTTGGGGCTCACTGAGAACAAAGATAACTGTTTGACTAGCACACACTCGCTCACCATTGCCCCTACTCCCAGCTCAGCACAGAGCCAGAAAATACCTTCAACTCCTGACTTCTTTCTGGGGAGGGAAAGAGTTAAAGCATGTGGTGGGGCTGGCTGAGGAACTGGTTACTGTCTTGCTCCACTTAGAGAGCTGATAGGACCTGGCATACTCTTGGTGCCTGGGGTCACTGAGAACAACAACAACAAAAAGGCTGGTTGGCTTGTTGATACAGCTTGGCAGCTTGGAGGTTAATTCCTTGGTGGGGGTAGAGAATGGGAAGAATGTTGAGTGTGTGCTTTCAACATTATGGTTCTTTGGGGGTGGGGATGGGGGCTGCTTGAGGCACTGGTCACTGTCTCACCTGACTTGGAACACTGACAGGAACAGCATAGTGTAGATGCCTGGAGGCTCCTGAGAACACAAAAGAGCTGGATGGCTTACAGCAGCTCTAGGGAACCTGCCATATTTCAGAGAGACACTAGAGAGAACAAGAGATTGTAAGCTCTTAAGCAAAGAAACCTGCATAACCTCTCTAATTTGAAATTTACATGTGCAAATCTAGAGAAGATGTATCCACAGGAAAGGTTTGAGGGGTCCTGAGAATCTCTAGCTCAGCTGATTGGTGAAATTCTTTACCTATATGAAAACAGTTAGTTTGTAAAGTTGAGAGAAGTGGCTGTTTTTTTCACATTTGCAGATCCCAATGCAATGGAACAAGGCACATAGAGAAACAGGGAAACATGCCCCCACCCAAAAAACAAAATAAATTTCCTGAAACTAACCCTGAAGAAACAGAGGTATATAAATTACCTGACAAATAATTTAAAATAGCTGTCATAAAGATGCTTAACAAGCTCAGGAAAATTATTCATGAGCAAAATGAGAATATTAGCAGAGATAGAAAATATTAAAAAGACAAAAACAGAAATTTTAGAATTGAAGACTATAATAACAACATCATATATCTGATAAGGGGTTATATCCAAAGTGCAAGAAACTTCTACAACTCAATAACAACAACAACAACAACAACAAAAACAACAAAACAATTAAAAATTGGCAAAAGACTGCTTAAGTAGACATTTCTTCAAAGACATATAAGGGTACTTCAAAAAGTTCATGAAGGGATTCATATTGTCTTTCAATTCTATTTTTCCATGAACATTTTGAAGTACTCTTATACAAATGGTTAACAGATATATGAAAAAATGCTCAACATCACTAATCATCTGGGAAATGCAAATCAAAGCCACAATGAGATATGACCTCATGCCTATTATAATGTCATTATAAAAAACAAAAACCACAAAAAATAGCAAGTGTTGCTAAGAAAGTGGAGAAATTGAAACCCTTTTGCACTTTTGGTGGCAATGTAAAATGGTGTAGCTGCTATGTAAAACAGTATAAAGGTTTCTCAAATAATTCGACTAGAACTACTTTATGATCCAGCAATCTTACTTCTGGGTATTTATCCAAAAGAATTGAAAAGGGGACCTTGATGAAATATTTGTGTTCTCATGTTCATTGCAGCATTATTCAGAATAGCCAAGAGATGGAGACAATCTAAATATTCATTGTTGCATGAATGGATAAATAAAATATTGTATATGCATGTAGTGGAATATTATTCTGCCTTTAAAAATAAGGAAATCCTGTCATTTGCAACAACATGGATAAAACTTGAGGAATTAATTAAGATAAGTGAAATAAGCTAGTAATAGGAGGACATATACTGCTTGATTCTTCTTATATGAAATATCTAAAGCAGTCAAACTCATAGAAGCAGAAAGTAGATGGTAGTTTCCAGGGACTGCATGGAGGGAAAAATACAAGTTGCCTTGCAGTGGGTATAGAGTTTTAGTCATGCATGATAAAACTTTTCTAAATATCTCTTGTACAACTGATTGCATATTGTTATTACTGTACTGTATGCTTAAAAATTTAATAGGGTATATTTTGTGCTACTTGTTTTTTACCATAAAAAAAGTTTTATATATTTGAATCTTGCCTAGGTTTTTGTTTATTTTTTAGTAGTTTAATATGTATTTAATGCTTGGAAATGTTCTGTGGATGTTCTTAAAGGTATATATTATTCTTTTTAATTAATCAGTTGTCTTATTACTTAATACATCCTGTAATTATATTATTTGAGTTATCCATGTCATAAATTTGGCAACTGAATCTTCTACTGATTGACAATGGCTCATGAAAGTCTTCTACAGTTATGTCTCTTGTCGATTTCTCCTTAAATTTTCAAACAACTTTTCTTTATACTTATTTGCCATTATATATCTGTTCCATTTAATGCTTTGTTTTGATTTTGTCTTCTCTTTTTTGCTTTTGGCACTTCTTTTTAGTTTTATCTTTGCTGTTAATAGTGTATAACATATTTTTGCTTATTGTCAAATTTAATACTTTACTTTTTTCCAGCTTGTATTGCGCTTTCTAATGCCTATATTACTGTCATTTTATAAATATATATTTTATAACTTGTATTGTCTTTAATGATGTGGCAAGGATAGATCCTGTTTTAAATTCTACATCTATCTTTGAGTAATCTTTTCTAGGTAAATTTGTGAGTAGTGTCATTTGGGAATGTCTTTCCATTTAATTGTCTTTGGATGTGAGGGCTGCAAGAAAAACTGGAGGCTAGTCTGATTTTTGTTGTGAGTCAGAAGCTTTGATATTTGTATAATTTTCATTTGTTTGTTATCTTATAATTAGCTTTAGCAGTCAGGCTGTTGCCAGTTGTGTACATTTTTCATTAACCATATCCGAAATAGTGAGCTCTTTCAGTTTACACACTGCATATTTTGTTTTAATCTCAGGAAAAATTTCTTTGACATATCCTTGATTACTCTATTTAATGATGATGATGATGGTATTGATAACAGTTATTCATTGAGTGCTTAGAATGCTTATATTAAATAATTTACATATGTTATCTAATGTAATCATAGCAACAACTCTATTATTATTATTCTCTTAAAGATAAGCACACTGAAGGGTTGAAGGATATTAATCAACTTTCCCAAGCCTCTTTGTTTAATGCCAAATGCCTCACGCCAATTTCTAAGCACTCAGCCCCTAATTTACACTGTCTCCTTAAGTGTTCCAAATTTATAATTTTTTATGTCCTCTATATGTATTAGCGTGGATCTCAGCCCTTTATTTTGCATCATATCATATTCATATTCACACCTGTATCATGTTTGCTCTTTTCAGATTCTAGGAGGAACATCTTGAGTTTGACTATTTCCTCAAAAATTTGATTTAATGCAATGTCAACTTTGCCTAATTTATTAAAAACTTGTATTATATTTTAGAACTCATTAGAATCCTTTCTTTATTTCATCTAACTTCATTTTTTGTCTTTGCCTTTATCTCACTGTATTTTTCATTATGCTTTAGGCGTCTGTTCCAGGAAGGCCTTGTGTCTTGCATCTTTCTGAAAGGACCAAATAGATGCTTTTCTAAAATGATCTGTATCTTCTGTATGCATTTTTTCTGATTTTCAACACACTTCTCCTTTTCTCTTGTGCTGATTTTTTTGTTTACTTTTCCTTGGATGGAGAGAAGACTCCCTGGGTCTCATGTTTGTCTGTAAACATGGGGAATGTGTTTTAGCAACCCTTCCTGTCTGGTTGGACTCATTTTTGATTTACAGAAAACTTGGAAAGATGGTACAGAGAGTAGCTGTGTATCTCTTGCCCTGCTTTCCCTCATATTAATATCTTAAATAACTATCATCCAATTGTCAAAGCCAGGAAATTGTCATGGTTTAATACTGCTAACTAAACTCCATACCTTATTTTAACTTCACCAATTTTTGTCTTTTTTTTTTTTTTCTTTTGTTCCAGGATACTATCCAGGAGTCCACGTTGCATTTAGCTGTCATGCCTTCTCAGTCTCCTCTAACCTGTGACAGTTCCTCAATCTTTCTTTGTTATAACCTTTACCTTTTCCATAAGCTTTACACTTTTGAAGAATACTGGTAAGTTTTTTTTTTTTTTTTTTGTAGAATGTTCCTTAGTTTGGGTTTGTCCAATGTTTTCTCATGTTTGGAATAAACTTATGCCTTTTTGGCAAGAATAACAAAGAAATTATCTTGTATCTTTCTGAGTAGACAAAGGTGATTTTTATCTTCTCTCTGTCTAGATATAACTAGTAAAGTTGAGTTTCTGTTCACAGAAGTGCCAAAACAGTGAGTAGACAGTCAATGCTGAGGGATGTTGTATGGAGGATTTTTGGCTTTACATTGTGAAATTGAAGTAAGTGACTTTTAAGATCCTTTTCTATTTATCATATTCTATGATTCCACCTCACCCATTCAGCCAGTAAATATTTATTGAGAACCTACTATATTCCAGCATTAGAACATAGTCAAATACTTGTACTTTTTTATAAAAAACAATATTTCAGGGGCCGGCCCGGTGGCGCACTGCTACAGTGCACTGCTTGGGAAGTGCGGCGGCGCTCCCGCCGAGGGTTCGGATCCCACATACAGACCGGTTCCCGCTCACTGGCTGAGCGAGGAGCGGGGGCAACACCGAGGGTTGCGATCCCGTTGCCGGTCCTGGTCCGGTACGGGCGCGACACTGAGGGTTGCGATCCGTTGCCGGTCACGAAAAAAGACAAAAAGACAAAAAAAAAAAAAAAAAAAAAAAAATATTCAGGGGAAAAAATAAAACAAAAAAAAAAAAAAAAAAAAAAAAATATTCAGGGGAAAAAATAAAACAAAAAAAAAAAAAAAAAAAAAAAAATATTCAGGGGAAAAAATAAAACAAAAAAAAAAAAAAAAAAAAAAAAATATTCAGGGGAAAAAATAAAACAAAAAAAAAAAAAAAAAAAAAAAAATATTCAGGGGAAAAAATAAAACAAAAAAAAAAAAAAAAAAAAAAAAATATTCAGGGGAAAAAATAAAACAAAAAAAAAAAAAAAAAAAAAAAAATATTCAGGGGAAAAAATAAAACAAAAAAAAAAAAAAAAAAAAAAAAATATTCAGGGGAAAAAATAAAACAAAAAAAAAAAAAAAAAAAAAAAAAAAAAAAAAAAAAAAAACAATATTTCAGGAGTATATATAAAAACATATAGAACAAAATGATAAGTATATTAATAGAGAAATGGCTAAATTTAATGGAATGCTCAGGAGAATTTGGAGTTAAGAAAGTTAAGTTTGGAAATGTAAGGGGAGACAATTCTTTTTTTGCCTAATTCCTATCGTTACTCATTCAGGAAGAAATGTCCTCTAAAATTTAAGGAATTTAAATTTTCTTGAGGAAGTTGTGGTGAGGGAGATGTATTATTTAGGGTTCTCTAGAGAAACAGAATAAATAGTATATTTATAGTATATATATATCATATATATATATGATGGTAATTGGCTCACATGATTATGGAGGCTGAGAAGTCCCAAGAGCTGCCAGTTGCAAACTGGAGAACCAGGAAAGCCAGTGTACAATTTGGTCCCAGTTTGAAGGCCCAAGAACCAGGAGCTCTGATATCCAAAGGCAGGAAAAGATGGGTGTTCCAGCTCAAAAACAGAGAGCAAATTTGCCCTTCTTCCACCTTTCATTCTATTCCAGCCCTCAATGGATTAGATGATGCCAGCCCACGTTGGTGAGGGCAGACTTTCTTTACTCAGTCTTCTGATTCAAATGCCAATCTTCTGGAAACACCCTCACAGACACATGCAGAAGTAATGTTTTACCAGATATCTGGGCATCCTCAGCCCAGCCAAGTTGGCATCTGAAATTATCATTACAGGATCCTCTTCCCTCTCTTCCACCTTAACTGAGTTAACTCATTGGTGAGATTGGTAAGAACCTGATATTCACTGGATCTAACTTTTTTATTTGGCATTCGTAAATCTGTTTCTGTTTGTGTATGATACAGATGCTTGATTTCTAGGACTGTTGCCTTTGGAAGCAATGTGATTTGCTTACAGTTTTCATGAGGTCAAACTCTCAATGGACGGAACTCTGGACAAGGGCAAGGGAGCTGACTGTTCTCTATCTTTTCGCCTGTGACTAGTGTGTTAGCTTGAGTGTGTCTTGGTAGGGGGTGGTTATAAGAGGCTTTGCTCAATTTTCCAATCCAGCTTTACCATTGATAACTTGGATACTTTGAGCCCTATTTTGACTTATTTGTCTAGTATCTATTGATTTGAATCCAATCCAAAGGGAAAAATTATAGGTAATTGGCACCCTTAAACTCTAATATCTTGACTGTCAGGACAGGCTTTACAGATGCAGAGATATTTGGACTAGGGTTTAAAGGTAAGTCAGGGAATGTCAAGGGTGAAAGTGGCCAATCATACCATCTCTCTTCTCTTCCTGGGTTTTGGAACAAACTGTTAAATAAGACAAAGTAGTAGCAGATGGAGAACCAAATACCATTTTTCTTACTGATGTATGCTAAGGTGGAGAAAGTAGCTTAGTGTATGGGTCTGCTAACCAATCCCAGAATTATGTAGACTCACTCCCATGGTCATGTACAGTGAGGAACTGGGGCAAGTCTCCTGACATGGGTGTGTGTATGTAAATAGTGTGTGTGTGTGTGTGTGTGTGAATTTGGATGGTGGGAAGTAATAGGACATGTGACTAGAAAGGAAAATTGAAATAGGCTTAGTTCTTTGGTAAAGAGATATAGTTTGTATTCTATATTAGATCACTCTGGTTGTGTGTGAGAGATGTGTTGGGGGAGGAGAGACAGAAGGAAGGTGGCAGGGTCAATTCCCCCTTTATTATACAAATCTGGGAGTGAAATGATTAGTTTCTGAACCAAAACAATGGAAGTGAGGGTAGAGTAGACAATGATTTCAAGACAACAGTGCAGTAGAATAGGCCTGCTTGGTTAACAGTTAGATGTGGAAATGTGGGAAGGAAAGGGACTAGAAAGTCAGCAAAGTTTCTAGCATGAGGATTAAAATCGGGAATATAGGCAGCAGAAGATGCTTGTGGAGAAAGGACATTGATACTTTTTGAACTCCTAGTGTGTGGCAGAATGTGCTGGGCATTTTTCATTACTGTTGGGGTTTAGGGAGCCAAGAGATAACATTCTTCTTTCTCTCTGAAATTTGGAAACAATCGAAGGATAGGACCCAGGAATTAGTCACATGAAGGTCAAAGCCTCTGGCGATGTGGGCTTTCTCATATTTCTCATCTGAATCAAACAGATTTATCCACTGGCACAGCTGGGCAATTGTAGGCATTTATCACAGGGCTGGGAACAGATCAGGAACAAACCCTTTCTAAAGGCAGGCAGATCTGAAAGACAGTGAACCTAGAAGATACTAACTCAGCAGCCTCGAGATCTGAAAGACAGTGAACCTAGAAGGCACTAACCTCAGCAGCCTCGATTTCCTCTAGGAAAATGTGTTGCAACTAATTCACATCTATGGAAACAAAGAGGAGCAGAAAATAAGCATTTGCTCTAGAACTTATGTACTCATTTCAATGCTTGCAATGATATTGTGAGATAGATATTTTTATCTCCATTTTTTAGACAATGAAACTGAGGCAGAAAGAGCTTAAGTAACTTGTTAAGGTTACACAACTATTAAGTGGTGGAAGCAAGATTTAAATCCAGGTCTGCTGGACTTGAAATAATGCATCTTTTGCTATTTTTATACATTGCTTTAGGGATTGAGTCAGGTCATGTTGAATTTTATGTACTGACAATGACGTCCAGATGGAAAGGAACAGTGGAAACACATATCTGGGGTCTAGGAGGGATCTTGGACCAGTGTTATAAATTTAGGAGGCAGAGGAAAATACATGAACATTGAGAATTTTGAGTAAGATAAAATTATACCAAAAGTGTTATTAGGTAAGGAGGAGTGTATGAAGGAGAACAATGTGGAAAAGGAAATGCCTGGAATAATCAATACAATAATCAATAGAACTAGGAGTTGGCTGTAATTTATACACACGCACACTAGGGTACTTCATAAAGTTCATAGAAAAACAATTAAAAGATAATATGAACCTTTTCTTGAAATTTTGAAGTACTAATATGTGTTTGTGCATGTATGTGTGTATATATGTACATATATAAATATATATACATATAGTAAAAAAATGTACATATATATTTTATATGTACAAAAATATAACTGTATATAAAATATGTATTATATATCTATATTACTAGAATGTCTTCCCTTGGAATCCATGACACATTTTCAAAGAAAAATCAGTCTTTTCATAATTACATTTATTACCTTCCTCTCATAGGAGTCAATTCTGTTCTGCAATTGTTATGCCCTCTCTGCTTGATTGCAGCATCGATCTTGAGTTCAGATTGACAATTAAACTGAGAAGACACTGGAGGCTTCACCCAGCACTGTTTATTTCATTGTAAGCAAGGCAGCAGGATTCAATGGCAGCATGAATGGAATGGCAGAGTGGAAGTTCCATGACACCTACACACAAATTCTGAGGTTCCCATCACTCTGACTTAAAAAGTAATAAGAGTGTATAGGTGTAGACAACATCAGCATAGGGAAGTGTATTAGTCAGGCTTCTCCAGAGAGACAGAATCAATAGGATATGTTATAAACATACGAGAGGAGATTTACTAGGGAAATTAGCTCCTGTGATTGTGAAGGCTGAGGAGTCCCGTGACAGGTTGTCTGCAACTGGACGCTGGTAGCATGGCTCAGTTCAAGACTGAAGCCCCAGAACCAGGGAAGTTGATCATGTCCTTGGTGTAAAGCCTGGAACTCAAAAGCTGAAGAGTCTCTAGCTCTGATGTCCATGAACAGGAGAGAAGAGTGGATGGAGAGAGCCAATTGCCTTTTCTTCTCCATTTTCTGTTCTTTCCAGGCCCCCAGCAGATTGGATGGTTCCTGCCCATATTGAGGGTGGATCTTTCCAACCCAGTCCACTCTGACTCTTATGGACACACTGAAAAAGATTGCTTTATCAGGTTTCCTGGAGTTCATTAATCTAATCAGGTTGACACCTAAAATTAACATTTACAGGGAGTCATCAGTTCTGGGTCCTTCTAGCTTTTATAACTAGCTAGTTACTTAGACTGCTCAGAATTATAATTCTAACTCCCATTCTCTGGTGCAGCTGGCTCTCACCATTAAAAGTTATTCATTATTTGATGAGCAATATTGACAAGAAGGTATAGACTCCTGGTCCAGCACATAGTCCTTGGCTGGATTCTCATTTATATTGGATGTGGTACAGGCATACTTCTTAAATTCCTTCCATTGGTGTTACAGGAGGATCCACACCCCAGATGTCCCTGAGATTAGAAGGAAGGCCACAGAACCAGCTGTTAAATCTTTCATTCCAGTAATGAAGAAACAAAAATCAAGTGAAATCTAAAAATATTTACTGGACCCACTGTTTAACCTCCTATTTTAGTCTATAAAATAATAGTTAGTGCATTAGAACGATCAATCATCAATTACAAAAGACAAAAAAAAAAAAAAAAAAAAAAAAAAAAAAAAAAAAAAAACACCCCCAAACAAAACCAAAAAAAAACAAGTGAAATCTAAAAATATTTACTGGACCCACTGTTTAACCTCCTATTTTAGTCTATAAAATAATAGTTAGTGCATTAGAACGATCAATCATCAATTACAAAAGACAAAAAAAAAAAAAAAAGAAAGAAAAGAAAAAAAAAGAAACAACCCCAAAGCAAAACCAAAAACAAAACCTCAAGCTGATTTAGGTAAAAAATAGAAATAATTAATTAAAAAATCTAGAGGCAAGATATGGCCTGAGATACAGGTTGATCCATGGTCTCAAATAATACGTTAGTATTCTCTCTCTCTCTCTTCCCCCATTCTCTCCTCTTCTCTCTACTCTCCTCTGATTTACTGGCTTCATAATTAGGCCCAACGTGATAGTCTCTGGAAGTTCAAGGCTCTGTTTCTCCAGTGTCCAAACACAGTGGAGATGACATTGTGTCTCTCTTCCAAAATCCTCATTCTGCTTCATTGGCTCTGATTGGGAACATTCCCATTCTTGAACCAATCACATGGTGCAAGGGAACTGGATGCTCTAGTAGGCTGTGGTTTTAGCTGAATGTTGAGCCCCAGTCAAAGCACCATGACTAGGAGTGGGAAACGGGTGGAGACCCAGAGGAAATTTTAACTAGTATTACTGGAAAAATGGTGAATAGATGCTAAATGACTAAAAAGAGCTATCTGTATTTAGGATTCTTTCTCTGCTTCAGTTTACAGGAACCTAGCTCAGAATAAGTTAAGGATAAAAGAACATTCATTAGCTCACATACATGAGAAGTCCAGAGATGCGGCTGACTTCATTCAGGGCCATAGCGAGGGCCTCAAATTATGTTGACATAACTCTGTTCCACTTGTACTTTCTCACTTCTATTTGGTGTTATTTTAGTAATCAGGCCTCTCCACTTGGTGGGCAAAATGGCAACTGGAAATCTCATACTTGCTATGAAGCTAGAAATATTCACCTACTTTAGCATCTTAGTAGCTAAAGACTGTCTTTCCTGTTAGCTCCAGAACCCTCGGAGAAGACTTTTTGACCCTGCGTGAGTCAGTTCCTATCTCATCTTTAATGACTAGGCCTCAAGAAACATGGCTACTTTGGCAAGGTTTGGACCCAGTGTTGACTAGGTAAGGGCAGGCCGTTGGGATTAATAATCTCACGTGAGATCAGGGAATGACGGTTCCCAAAGGAAAGCTGGCATATCTCAGAAAGGAAGCAAGCAGACAATACGATAGCAACCACAGTCCACGATGGCTGCTTGGAGGGATTTTAATATTGTGTCCATATTAACTTTGTTTCTACACTTTCTCCGTCCTCTGAAAGCAAATCACCAAGCACAAATATCTGTCACAAATCTATCAAAGATGAAAAGAAGAAAGATCACATATGCTTTCCACTTTATTAGAACATAAGACCTCCTATCTACTCATTGGAAATTCATATTCTTGCAACTAAATTTGGAAGAAATTTGGGACGAATCATGAAATTCGTTATAACAGTCCTGGTATTTTCCTCTGTGATGCTACACTCACTGGATTAGAGGAATGAAACCTACTGAGATAACTAAAATGAGTTCCACTGTCTGAGTTTTGTTAAACAATTGCTAATATCATTTCTTCAATTAAGTATCCTAGCAGCAATAAAGATCTCTCCTTTGCACTCTAAGAGTAACTTTGGCAACATTCCTATTTAGTTGTAATTTTTTTTATATGAAAACCTTTTGGAGATCAGCTTTCAGAAGGGGAGATTGATTAGGGAGTCCCTTCTAAATGCATAGAACTTTATGATTAGGCTCAGAAGTGAGTAGGGCACCTTTGGTGATGTGGATTAGAGCTGGTTCACTTTATTTGTTCACCACGTGCCGTACATTTCTCTACGTGTGAGCCAAACTTTCTTCATGTTCATCACTAAGAATGAGACCACCAAAGCCGATTAACTCACACCAAGGGTTTAAATGGAATAGAATAAAGATGTCTTATTTAAATCACTTGCATTTTGAGGATCATTAGGGCTCTGTGTCCTATGAACAAGGATGATTAAGATTCAGCAGAGGTTTGTGTATTCTTAATGTGCGTTTAGTTTATACCACAATGTCTTCTTTACCATACCCTTATGCTGTGTGCTATGACTGCTATTCTTAATGGCACACACTTGGTAATATGCATGATGACACAGAATAAGCTTAAGTGTCTTTACATTATTCTTAATATAATAATGGTTCCTAGGGCTACATGCAGCTGTGAGTGCATATTAACAGGGGTAGCCCACTGTGAATTATGAATCTATAACACAAAATTTTCAGAAAAAGTACTTACTGTGTATGGAAAATAGCTGCCTTTTATAGCTTGAAACTTGGGCTGGTTAGCATTGCTCCTAGTAATATTTTTAAAGGAAAATATTCCAGAGGTAATAAGTGTACTGAATGGATTTATGAATGATTGTTGTAAAGTCTTCTTTTTAAGGTAATAACTCACAAAACTGCAAAGGAATGGAGAATTATCTTTTTTGCATGTGTACTATGAAATCAATTCAAATGAATTTCAGTAACAAATGTTCTTGATGTTTTTGCCATCTTAATGGAGCTCACTATCTTTTATTCTTGTTGATCTAATGATATCGAGACATAAAGGATCCTATTTCTTTGTTAATTTGATCTAAATTTCTATAAATATAGACAGTTTTGAAAAGTAATTTTTAAATTGCTAGTTTGATCTTACTTTGGTAATATCCACACCCACATTTACTTCTGCCTAAAATCTCTCTAAAATTCCCATCATCCTAAGAACTAGTTCAAACACGTTAACATCACACATGAAGCTCTTTGTGAACTGTGCACTACTCTCTCTAGACTCATCTTCCTTCATCCTTTACCTCCCATGCCCTCAGATGCTGTACAGCAGCATTTTGCAGCCATTTATTACCTCTTTGCTCTGCTCACACTGTTCTTCATCCTGGAATGTTTGCCTTGACCCTCAGGATGCTTCTTTTCAGTTTCAAGACATGGCTAAAGTCTCATCTTCTCTATAGCTTGGCTCTTGACCTTGTCTGTGTTGTCTCCACTACCTCAGTTCACCCTTATCATGCACTAGTGACCCCCTTTACAATGCTGTTGCTGGACTGTGTAGACTGACCGCCATTAGTAGGCTTACTGGGCAGCAGTGTAGTAAAATAGTCAAAATAATAATGATCCCATGGGATTGACGTAAGCCTGAGAATACATAATTCACAGTATCTAGCATATAGTATGTACAGTATATACTAGCTACATTCTTACAGCCTACTGAACTGAATTTTAATTATTTTTAATTATTAGTCCTTCTGCTAGTTTACGAACTTCATGAGTGCAGACACTATGTCCTGTTACTGTATTCCCAGGACCAAGCATAACGCTAAGCATAAAAGAAGTGACTAATGAGTGCATGTTGCATACATGGATTGAATATTTCACTAAAGCACTTCTTAAATTGTAGAATTATCTTAAATGGCATTTAAAAATTTTTATTTTTTTATCGAAGCATGATTAATTATACATATTTTAGAGGTACAGCATTGACTACTATCACCTGTGTATACATGATGATCCAATCAATATTATTAGCATATTCATTATTAAAAATCATAATTATTCTTTGTGTCCCTTACCCAATCTCTTCTCAATCCCCTCCACCTCCCCCTCCACACCTCTTGTAAACGTAGATTTGTTCTCTCCTTCTGAAAGTTTATTGTTGTCATGGTATTTTATTGAGTCTAAGATTCACCTTTTTGCACATTTTAAATTCTTTGAAATTAAAATGGGCTGTCACAGCTTGACTGGCAACATTTATTCTTTCTTTTTATCTTATGGGATATAAAATAATGGTGTGCCATATTTGGTAGGGTCTTAAATTCAAAGAAATATGGTATTACTATTTCCTGCTAAAGTTAATAAAATAAGTTTAAAAATATCTAAGTGTCTGTATTAGTCAGGGTAAGCTAAGAGCTATAATAAATAACGACAAAATTTCAGTGGCTCATCAAGATTTAGTTATTGCTCATGTTCTTGTCTAATGTGGGTCAGAGAAGGGATGAGGGGAGACTGTTGCCAGGCAGTGTTTCAGGGACCTATGCTTGCTTCATCTGGTGGCTCCCCAATCCACTGGGCCGGGGGTATCCTCCACTAGATCTTCTGAATGAAAGGAAAAGTAAGAGCACAGAGGACCCCACAGGAGGCTTAGGAACCAACCCTAGAAGTTTTGCCCATCACTTGTGTTCACAGCTCACTAGCCAAACTCAGCTATAGGTCCCAACCTAACTGCAAGGAACACATGCCAGAGTCCAGATGTGTGCCAGGAGGGAGGGAGATACTGGGTTTGGTGAGCACACAAAAATCTCTGCCATGTGTGTGACACTGCACCAAGCAATGTTGAGAGCACACAACATTTCCACAGCTCCTGTCTTTAAAGGTCACACTCTAATTCAGTCTCTATGTTTATTTAGTCAATAAATATTTATCGGATATCTACTATAAGCTATGACATGTGCTAAGTGATGTGAGGCATGCAGGGATTAGTGAGATTTGGATCCTATTCTTGAGAATTTTATTGTCTAGGAGAGGAGATAAAATAGGCACATAAATAACCTTAATATAAAATAAAAAGTGAAAAGTACCATAAAATAGGAGATTGCATCTAGCTGGAGGAATCAAGGAAGGGTTTTGGAAGAGAGATGTGTAGACTTAGGCTAAAACAAAGAAGGTTTTGAACATGGATATGAACAGAAAGGATGCCAGGAAGAGGGACAGAGTGGGGCTCAAGCTGTGTAAGAGGAGGAGGTGGATACAGGCTTGATCTAAAAGTTCCAGAGATTCACCTGGAACAAATACATGGACTCAAAGAGCAGAGAAAACCTTAGTCAGTAGAACCTGAGAGAAGGATCTCAGCAATGTGTTAGGTAAAACTTAGGGAGCAGAGAGTACAAAAGGAAATGCTCAGAGCAAGGTCTCCACCTCGCCTCCTGCGGTTCTATCATTGCAGTAGCTGTGTGAGCACATTTCCTCCTTGTCTTCCACCCATCCTCCCAAACTAAATAAGATGCAGTTGTTCATGCTCCATGGGTGAGTCTGCAAAGAACTCACAGTCCTTTCCATTTGGATATATATAGACACACACACACACACACACATATTCCTCAGTGCAGAAAGGTTTGTTGGTTTGTTGCTAATAGCCCAGTCACCCTACTACATTGGGCACTATAGTAGATGCCTGTGGTGCCCAGTGTCACATCCTCTTGTGCCACCTCTGATTTCAGCCACAGCTGTGATGGGCAGTTCCCTGGTGCTCAGATTCTCATTTTGCAGGCAGCTTACTTCGCTGCCTTCTTAATGGCACCTTGCAGAGCCTAGAGGTCTTGAAGTGGGGGAGCAATTAACAGCCATGGGCAACTCTCAACCAGGAGTTGAGGACCAGAGGATAAATGCTCATGCATATTTCAATTCAGATGTTCAAGAAATCTTTAAGAAAATCATGTTTTCCTATTGATTGTTGGCAAAGGGATAGAGATATTGAAGGTGTTCCAGGAACCAAGGGAACATCTTCCAGAATCTCAGGTTAAGAAACCTCTCGTTAATAGATAAAGAAAATGCAGTATATGTACACAACGGAACACTATGCAGCCTTAACAAAGAAGGGGATTCTGTTATCTGTGATAACATGGATGAAACTGGAGGACATTCTGTTACATGAAATAAGCCAGGCACAGAAAGACAAATACTGCACAATTTCACTTACATGTGGAGAGAAAAAAGGTTGAATTCTTAGGGACAGAAGGTAAAATGGTGGTTAACAGAGGCTTGTGGTGGGGGGGAGGGGTGGAGAAATTGGGGAGATGCCAAAGGACATAACATTTCAGTTAGACAGGAGAAATAAGTTCAAGAGATCTATTGTACATCATGGAGAGTACAGTTAATAACAAAATATTTTATATTTGAAAATTGCGAAGAAAGTAGATTTTAAGTGGTCTCACCACAAAAAAATAAGTATGTGAGATAGTGAATATGTTAATTAGCTTGATTTAGCCATTCTACCACAGTGCATCCATATATCAAAACCTCCTGTTGTCCACCATAGATATATACAATTTTTACTTGTCAATTAAAATAAGACGCCTCTTGTCACAGAGCTTGTATTCTTTTGGAGCTCTGGAAAGATCACACATCTTCCAGGGAGTTTGGTTTTTCATTAGGTTACTGCTGTTCCTTTACCTTAATATATGCTGACTCTGTAAGTCTTCCTTTAAATATAAAAGATATCCCCTCTTTGTCTAGCAGCTATAAAGGCTTATTAGTACCTTAGTAACCTTTACAGGTTTATTTCTATTTAAATCACTTAATCCGATTTGCATTAGTCTTTTTAAAAGAAGTAATATTTTCTTGCTCTAGACACAGTTTGAAATTGATATGGTTTAAATCTTCCTGCACAGGTATCTCTCAGCGGTGACTTATTACTGTCATTAGTTGCCAACATACTGAAGAGACGCCAATAATAATGAAAGAAAACACAAGCTTCCCTGCCTCTATGTCACTATAAAATCCTGCATCTCTGAGTCGCTAAAGTAAGAAAATATGATAGTGATACTATCTAGGCTTTTATTATAGAAGTTAAACTGCAGGGCCGGCCCAGTGGCGCACTGCTACAGTGCGCCGCTTGGGAACCACGGCGGCGCTCCTGCTGAGGGTTCGGATCCCACATACAGACCGGTTCCCGCTCACTGGCTGAGTGAGGCGCGGGAGCAACACCGAGGGTTGCGATCCCGTTGCCAGTCCCGGTCCGGTACGGGGGTGACACTGAGGGTTGCGATCAGTTGCCGGACACGGAAAAAGACAAAAAGGAAAAAAAAAAAAAAGAAGTTAAACTGCAGGGAACAAAACCCTTTAGATGAACACACTTCTACAATGACTTGTTTAGAAGGGTCCTTGTACCTCTGTCGCTGGTTGGGAGAATTTAGTTCACAGCAACTTTAGTATGCCACATTTTAATATGGGTAACAGCAATGAAAAGAATGTCACAAAGTGATACAGATCGTTTACTGTCTGCCATGAAGTATAATACATGCTTTTCATGAAATTACTTATTCCTCAGAACAGCCGATGAGGTAGGTACTACTATCCCCATTTCACAAATGACACATTAAGACTTAAAGAGAGGCTAAATAATTTTCCTCAAAGTCACACACTAGTAAATGGCATATCCTTTCAAAGCAGATCTGTTTGACTTAGACCACATGGATCCCACATTGCTGAAATGATAAACTGCATTCTTCCTTCCTTTCTCTCCTTATTCCTCCCTTTCTTCTATCTATCCATCCATTTATTCCCCTTATTCTTTGTACAAACCCATACTGAATACCTTTTCTGCACTAAATTCTGGTTTACAGGCTTTTCATGCTCATAAAATGCAGCCTTTGGATAAAGCTGCAGAGTTACAATGAACCTAAAACGTTATCCAAGTAGTTGACTTCCCTCCAGATACAGGAGGAGAAAAAGCAACAACATTCCCAACAGAGCTAGTCCCACTTGAATACTTCCTGGGACTGGAAATTTAGTTCTTTCAAAACAGCCTATTCTTCAAATTTCAGCTTTAATCCTTTTCTTTAAGTGTTGGTGGTAACTAGATTTTATCTCCTTGCTCTGCTGGAGCTGCCTGCAGGGGAAGAGCCAACTTCTCTCCAGAAAACAACAGAATTGCTGGACTGTGTTGGTTCCTGATCAAGTGGATAGAATGGGCTGGAAAGGGTCGATTCTGGTTGCCTTGATCAATTTCTAAACCAAGACAGTTTGGCTGCCAGTGTCTCCTGTTTCCTGTAGAGAACTGATATTTAAAACGACTCATCTCCTAGCTTACTTCCCAGATCAGCTGGGAGGATATTTCTCTTTCTCTCCCTCCTCCCCTTCTTCACCTCCTCCTGCATTTTCTCTTTGTTTTTATGAGACACCTAATTCCCTATCCAACCATTTGCCTCTCTGTTTTATCCACTGTTTCTTTTGGGGACTTTTCTATTTGAAGCCTCCTTTGTCAGACTGCTCTTGGAGCCTGTACTCCAGCACATCCTCCACTGAAGGTAACTCTATGTATTCTGATTTATTCAAATCCAATCAGTGAGAGTTAATGAATTCCTAAGGGCAGGAGATCAATCGTGTGCTATTTATATTTAATTAATTTCATGTTGTCTCACTTGTCTTTTATAACTACTTTAAAGCATTTGAGAAAAGCATATTTGTGATACATTCTTATCCTAGAATAACTTTTCTTTTATTTTTATGGACTTTACTACACCCAATTCATAAAAATCTTAACTTCCTTAGGACTTTTAGGACAGGTAAAGTAATAATATTTTTATTAGCAAAAGAAGCCTCCTCATAAAGTTCCTCATTTTCTTCAAGGTGGAATTGATCCCATCCTCTTTTTTTGGTCCCAAATTAAACTCAATTGTATCAGTTTTTTGCATGTGCTTGTTGGTCTGCTTACCAGTCTTTCTGGACCATGCACTGCTTTTCTCCCTGTGCTTAGCAGTAGGCGTGATACACAGAGTAGGTGCTGCACAAATGTGTTGTTATGTTTGAAAGAATGGATGAATGAATGGAGTTAAGAAGCTGGGAATGCTCAAGAAATACAGTATTGACAGGACGTGTCAGAGGCAGACTGGCTGGTTACACAGAGGGCAAAGGGATTTGCCATGTTATGGCACAAAATAATTAAATGTTAAATAAAATAAATAAAAGCATGATCTAATATAAGCACCTAGGCTCTGAGGTTTTGGTACAGAGGGAAAGAAGAGCTGGAATGGAAAAAGAAAGGGAATTTGGCAAGGAAGTGGGTGAGCATGTATATAGAAGGAAGATTGGGAGAGCAGAATTACAGTGGGGGAGACCCATATTGCTGAGAAGTGGGTGTAAAATGGGCATAGGTTCTTCTCTTATGGAAGACTCGCTGACCTCCTTTTGGTTGCTATGCCAGCTACTGATTTTTCTTTCTCAACAAAGTAGAAAGACTATCTAGGGCAAGAGACAGCAAACTTTTTCTATAAAGGGACGCATAGTAATTTTCAGCTTTGTTGGCTATACTGTCTCTGTAGAAAATTGTCAACTCTGCTGTTGTAAAAACAGTCATAGACTATATGTAAATGGTCCAATTAAACTTTATATACAATATCAGGCATTGGGCTGGATTTGGCCACCAGGCAGAATCTGCTGACTCCTGATCTAGAACAGAGAGGTCATAGTCTGTGCCTTCTGGTCCTCCCTCGACTCTGTTGTGTTTTCATGGCTTATCCAACAAATTGGTCTAATGTGAAATTAAGGGCTTTCTGCTCAGAATGAACAAACCCCAACTCCACTTTCTTACTAATTAAAATCCCTTAACAGAAAACAAAATCTTTGATTTCCAATTAGCTACAAACTATTCACTATTCAAATAAGTTAACTCAGTGTCTGAAATCCACTCATTAAAATATGCCCTACCAATAAATTAAAACTTTCAAATATCACATATTAAATCTTTTTCAGTTTTCCAAAGAGGAAGAGATAAAGAGAAGATGATAACTTGGCATATCTGAGCTGGGGGAAGCAGTAGATTTGGAAGGAGTACGTGAAAAGCCTAATTGGAGAAGAAAAGCAGATTTACTGTCCTCACCATTTGACTTAAAGTTGGTCTGGTTTGTCTTAAACTAATCACAGACAAGCAGATGCTGAGTGGGAGTAATTTTTGTCAGCAATGCTCTTGAGACTCTAGGGTTTTGTTTTGCAATGTTTCTGGAAAAATTTTGTTTAAACAATTTGGCTGACCACAAAAAAAGAAAATTAATTTTCAAAGGATTCTAATTGTGGTGCCACTCCATTCCTTGGATTCAAAACTCAGATTAGAGAGGTAGTGTTCTGATTAAAATGATGTTGTAAAGTGAACAGATATGATGCGGGGGGTGGGGGAAGAGGAACGGGCAAAGAGTCATGAAAATCAACTACAATGTATATTGAGAAGTTAAAATAAAAAAATAAAAATAAAATAAAAAATGATGTTCTACATTTATGTATAAAACTGCCTCCTCCCAACTATAAATATATAGCAATGACAGCTATAAATAATATTTATGGAGCCATTGTTTCTCTGAAAAAAAAAAAAAAGAAAGATAAACATCTCTTATATACCCAAAACTGAAAAGAAACAAACTTTACTAAGGGAAGTAAAGCTGGAGATCTATTGCACTATAGAATGAAAACACAGAGGGCCGGCCCGTGGCTCACTCGGGAGAGTGCAGTGCTGATAACACCAAGGCCACGGGTTCGGATCCCATATAGGGATGGCCGGTTCGCTCACTGGCTGAGCGTGGTGCTGACAACACCAAGTCAAGGGTTAAGATCCCCTTACCGGTCATCTTTAAAAAATAAATAAATAAATAAAATAAAGAATGAAAACACAGAGGTAGCTAAGAGCTCAATTTCTGTGGGGAAACAGGACCTAAGCCTTCCATATTCCAGTCAGAAGCCAGAGTAGGAAAAAAGCCAAATCTTTCTCAGGGGCCATAGCTTACATTGTACTGCTGGGTGCCGTGGTAGGAGGAACCAGAGACAGAAGAATGTAGCTGAAGCTATATGTTGACTTAGACCTTCGATCTGTTACAACTCCCAGAGTAGTAATTCTGAGCTGCCAATACAAGAATTGTTTCTGGCTGGGGACTTGGATAATCCAAGTAAAGGCAACTATAAAAAGATTAGACATGGAGAAGTGAGTGCAGACAGGAACAGGAAAAAAAAAAAAAAAAGACAAAATAAAACACAAGAAAATTAACTTGATCTTGCAACTAAAATTCCGTGAATGAAAACTAAACTCATAATAGTCAACAAATTCAATAAATGATAAAATTCATTATCCAGATGATTATAATCTTCTGAACAGGATAATAAAATTTGTGTGGCCATGTAAAGGAAAAAATATATCCATAAAGCAAGAGCAAGATATTATGAACAAAAATAGATAATTGTGAGTCAATTACAGGAGAAGATTTTTTTTAAATGTAGAGGTTTGGGAAATGAAAAGCATAATCACTGAAATATACTCGGTAGATTGAACATAGCCAAGAAAGAATTAGTGAACTGGAGAAAAGATCTGTGACCTTGCCCTGTTATTCAAGAGAGATAGATGAAGAGATGGAAAATATAAAAGTAAAGTTAAGAGACACAGGACAGACTGAAAAGTCCCAACCCACATATAACAGGAGTTACAGAAAGAGAAAAAAAGAGGAAATAGCAAAATGGTAATATTTCAAGAGGTAATGGCTTAGTGTTTTTCTAAATTGGAGACAAGAAATCTATCATCATAAAATGCACACTGCGAGCTAAAACAGAAAAATAAAAAATAAATCCAATTAGACTCAGCATAATAGAACTGTAAACAAATAGAACTGTAAATAAAGAAGAAATAGAAAATTTTAAATGTTAGCATAGAAAAAAAGGACATATTACTTTAAACGGGGTAAAATTAAGTTGACAGCAGACTTCTCAGAATTAACAACAGATGTTCAGAAGTTATCAGAGAGGGAAAATAACTCAACATATAACTCAACTAGCTAAATTATCATTCAATAATAAAGGCAAAATACCATTTTCAGATACTAGGATTAAGTGAATTTATTACCCATATATGATTGCTGAATAAAGAAATAATGAACTAGTGAACTAGTGAATATCTAGGAAGATAACATTGAAATATAAAGCAACCTAATTAACTATTAATTCTAAGGTTAATATTAATGATCATGAATTATCTTAAAATTAATGGAAGTAACAACATCGTAGAAAAAGGGAAGGGCCATGTTTGGAAGGTAAAACATACTAATACATTTTAGGAATAAGAGAAAAAAATGAAAATGAAAGCTTTAGGCTTTGTTAGAAAAACAAAATTTGTAGCATTGCTAAAAATTTTAATGCTGACACTAAAAGAATGGAAATACAAACTATAATTTCTAAACTAACAAAGACAGAGAGAAAGAGAGAGCAGATTAATACCAATCAAACAACAGACTGGAAAAGAGTAAAAGGAAAAAAGGAAAAACATGGTATAGAGAAAATACAATAAGAAAGTAGCATAAATAAGCCTAAATAAATCAGTAATCACAATAAACATAAATGGATTAAATACACCAATTAAAAAGAGAGATGATCCAGCTGCTTATTAAAAATAAGTGCAAAATCTAGATTTACAGACATATCATTAAAAAGGGTAGATTAGAAAAAGGAGGCAAAGTAGATGAGTAATTTTGGTGTTGATTTTGTTATTTGGGATTTAAATGACTTCAATATGATTTAGTTTACACAGAAAATCTGAAATAATGAAAGCAGTTAATACCACTGAATTTGTCAGCATATTATTAAGCAACTCTACTTTTCAGGAAATTTGGAATGAAAGATTACTTAAACAAATCCTGGTTGTGCCACTTGGCTTTGTGACCCAGAGATAGTTACCTAAGATTTTTGAGACTTTTCTCATCTATAATATATTTTATGGAATCCACTTCACAGGTTTGGTATTAGAATTAAATTGGATGATGTGTTTAAAGTGTTTATTATGGTTCATAAGGTACTAACATATGAGGGTACTTCAAAAAAGCTCATGGAAAGATTAATATTACCTTTCAATTCTATTTTTCTGTGAACTTTTTGAAGTACCCTCTTATGTTAGTACCCTTCTTTTCCTTTCCCTGGTACTCTTTAATGTGCTCTAATTTTGGATAAGATGAAACAAAACATTTGGCTTGATTTGCTTCTATGAAGAAGTAAATTTAGAGATAGCAAAGGCTAATTAAATGTTTCCATATGTAGATGGTGTTATGCTGAGAAGCTCTGCAGGAAACTCAAGATGATACCTAAGAAAGGGATTGTTCTAGCTTGCATTTTCTATAAATCATAAATTGTGGATAAGATCATAGTGACCACTTAAGTCTAACTCCTTTATTTTACCAACAAAGAGAATGGGACATAGAAAAGATTAGTGTGCTGAAATTATATAGAACAATGCCTCTTACATTTTCATGTACACATGGATGCATGGGTATCTTGTTAAAATGCAGATTCTGACTCTCTAGGTCTAGGTGGAGCCTGAGATTCTGCATTTCTCACAATCTCCCAGGTGATGTCAATGCTGCTGCTCTGTGGACCACACTTGGAGTTGCAAGGACATAGCTGCTTATGGCAGAACAAACGTTAGAACATGAATCTCTACTAGATACACATGTGCTTTCTACCAGGCCACAATTTTGGCAGTTTTCCAGGGAAGAAACAAGAGGTTTTTTCTGAAATAAAATAAGGAACACAATGCAGTGGTTTACAGTGCAAGAAGGAATATCATTTATTTTGATGTCTACTCTTCCTGGTTTCCTATTGGAAGTCAGATGGCAGCCCTATCTATATAAATCCAAATTGAATTCATCAAAAGACTTGTTAGTGAAGGGACAATTCTGAATAATGCCACTTCAAAGTTTCCCCTTAGTGCCTCTCTGCAAACTTCCCTGCCAGACTTCAGTCTATCTCTAAGTGTTTCATTGAAAACTAAGTGGATTTCAACGCATTTCCCTCTTTCTATGACTACCAGTGGGCCTTTAGAACACATTTAAGAGACCAAATCCAAACCCAAGTCTCCTGAAACCAAAGGCACTAAATTGTTGGGTTTGGGTTCAGAGATTTTAGTCGATTTTATTTAGGCAATATTCTTTTCCCAAATACTTCTGGCTTCTGGGACTTGAATAAGGCTCTTATACTCTTGGGCTCGATTTTCCTGCCTGTTCTCACACTAATTATTAAAAAAAAAAGAAAGAAAGAAACACTTAAAATTGTTGTTTAAGTGCTAAGTTCTTAGATTTATGGATTCAATAAAAAACAGTGCCTCTTCAATTTTTCAGGGCTTGTGCTGATTTATACGGGCTTTACTGGCACAAAAATTAGATTAAAATTTTTTATTGAATCTTGTCTGAAATGCTTAAACTTGAAGGGAGACTTCAAAAAAGAAAACTCATTCTCTCCATTTTCTCATTGGATTTGGCTTTAGGAAAACAGAATGTGTAAACATTAACTAGGTTACTGGTTTGTCTCTGGATGCATCCCCATCTGCCCAGTCCATCAGGGGAAGAGGTTTCTTATCCCATTCACAATCTCATCAGAATTATGTATTCTGCTTGGTATTTCAAGGAGTAGCAACTTGATTACCATCTATGTAGACAGGGGTATGAATTGTCCAGGATCCCAGTAGCTGAGTGGAACTCCTTCTGATTTACTCATCAATGAAAGAATTATCAGGAGACTTCTTTAGTAAATTTGGAAGAACTTGTTTGTCAGAGCTCAAAATTCAAATTTCTGGGTTGCAGCTTCCTGCAGTTTTAATCATAGCTTTTCTCTGCTTGGTCATGATTTTCTTCATTTGAGCTCAGTTTGGTCTCCAGAAGTCCAGTAGTGCTTCTTGCACTTGGATGAACATTAAATCAGGAGGACAATTAAATAGCTGAGAACAATGAACTCAGGGATTTCTGCCTTTCTTTGTTTAAATTCAGGAATTCTAGGCTTCACTTTCAGGATGATCCAAACCCTTTGGGTTTTACCCTGCAGTTGCAGACTACCAGCAAAGTGTGGAATTGGTTTCATTATCGTGTGAGATTGCTGGCGACAGTGACTCATACAGGGATGCTTATTTGCTTCCTGTGATTTTCCTGCCATGCAGGTGGTTGGTTATAAAAAAAAGTTATTTTCAGATATGTCCTGAAATAATATCACCTCTGTTGGGTTGCCTAAGGTAATAGGACACTGAAGGATGGGGGCCGGAGCGGGGGGGATTCAGTCTTAGATCAGCGGCAGTAGAAAGCTGCTAAAATGACAGTGTATATGTTAGAATCACTACATGTAGAAGGCAGTGCTGTAATTGCTGATGGCTAAAAAAATTAAGAAATACTGCAATATCATAATTATCTAGTTGGGTGAATTGGTAGACTGTGGTAGTTTTATTAATGTTATTTTGAGTAATATTTTAACATGAAAAAATATTTACCATAAAAATTATTAAGCAGAAATTTTGATGCCCATTCTTTGTTTTTGCAATGGTGCCCTCCCCACCATGAAGAACACCCTCCCTACCCAGTCTTTGATGTTTTCATTTTCTCATCCAGAAGACTAAAGACTAGATTTTCGAGAAACTTATTTTTGTCAGGTAAGTTGTACATAATGTTTTTGAGGTGTTGGTGTTAAATAGATTTTAAATATTAAAACATTGCTAGAGTATTTGTGTATCCATACTACCAGTGAGTCAGAAATATTAAAAAAACTTCACTCCTACCCATCAAATATGTAGGTTTTTAAATCCTGGTACAAGTTAATGCCCTATTTCCTAATGTCCCAGCTTGTTAATTTAGAAAATGCCCACTGAGCTCAGTTATCCCTATAAATATAGTCAACCAACACGTGCTGCTTCAGAGAGCTTCCTTCCAATGACCAGCATGGCACTGCAGGGAGCTGGCTTCTGGAGGTGACAGCAAGCTCTTTAGATGCTGTTCTGCTGAAATCGCTCTCTCTCCAGCGGGGCTTCTGTGTGAGGGGTTGAGAGGGCAGGACATTCACGCTTTCCCCTTGGCGCTGTCCTGGCATTCTGCTAAGGGACAATGAGGCAGGGGCCCTGGCAGGGCCAGCAGCATGTCTGCCGCCTCGGAGTAGCTGTTTTTCAAAACAAATCTTTTTTCAGTTCTTTTTTATACTCAGATTTTATTACTGTGGAAAAATACAAGTATCAGAAGAAGCATGCATTTACTCTGAGAGGATATTACTGACTTAATCTCATGAGATATCATGACTCCCGTACATTTATTTTCAGAAGTTATCAATTGGATGTTTCATATTAATCCAGGAGGATATGATTTCTCTAGAGGAACCAATTGGTGCTGCTGTCAGTTTTTCCTGTGTATGGTTCTATCATTTTTTTAATTTGATGGTTAGGAGAATTTCTTCAAGACTCTGACTCAGAATAAGAAGAAAAGGTGACATGATCTATATTCTTAATTTAAGAACCTGTTTCTAATGAACAATATCTGCATCAAAGATGTAGTTTTTATGCTTTCACTTTAAATATAGATCAAGCGGCACATCTCACTCATATATCTTCCCCATTAAACATTTAATTTATGATCTTTTCATTTAAAGCTTGAATTGAGGGACCTATTAGTTTATAAAATAAAATGGATAACTTATTTTATTTTTTTTAATTGAGTTTGAATGCTGCTAGAAGGAGACAGCAAGTTGGAGCTGAAATTGGACAATTTGGTGACTTCAGTGTATTTTAGGTGAATAATAAGGTATGTGTACTCATTTAAATAATCGTTGGATCAAATTTCCAAAGAATATCTTACATATAATAAGATAATTACTTGTTCACTTACAGTGAAAACATGGGGAAACTGAGGCTAAGCACTCAGTAAAAGTTTCAGATCCACACTGGTGTTGGGGGACAAGTAAGAGCCACCCTACAGACGAGTTAAGGGAGGAGTTTTGTGTTTACTCTGTCTTTAAGAATTTAAACAAGGTTGCCATGCCTCATAAAAACGATACTTTTAAAAAAAGAATGAGAAAGAAAGACACCTTTATTAATTTAGTTCCTCAATATTTATTAAGCACTTTCTGCATCCTAGGCATCATGCTGAGTGAAGGAGCTCCAGCTCATTTTGGTAACAGCCTGATATCAGCACCCCAAACTTCCTCCTCACTGCTTTTCTGCAACTCCCAAGTCCTAGGCTCTGGGAAATGTCCCTTGCACTAATTCAGTTTTCCTTGTTTTGACTATCTGTGTATGTTCTTTGCCCAAGCCCCCTGGGTCATTCTGCTTCTATTTGTATTCATTCATTCACCTGATGAGCTCAGGATCCTAGTGTCAACTTGCCTAGTGGTGCTCTGATAATGTGTGTCCCTCTCCTTTTGGGAAGGGGATTGTACATTTCTGGTTGCTCCACTTCCACAAGACATAAAAGAACCAGTGACTCATCTGAGCCTTCATCATAATGAACTAAAAATATATTCCATCTAGCTCTCTATACTTTTCTGAACAAACTTTTTCTGAAACTTTTGGAATAGTGTACACTTGTGGAATGACACTTTTAGTATCACTGAACTATGGAAATGAAATTAATTAGACATGATGCTGGGGGAAGAGGAAAGATGCTTCCTCCAGTGCAACTTGCTTCAGTGTTGTCAGTGAACATTTTTGCCTTGGAATGCCCTGAACATACGTGGGCACTAAACAGGAAAGAATTCTAAGAGGTTATTTTATTATTATTATTATTATTTTATATATTTCTGATTTCCTTGACCATTTGGTTGGCAGTGATCAGAGAAGTATGGCCTCTTTAAATTGCTGAAATGGGCAGTTTTTCTTTCTAGCAGCAAATGTTTTTGAGGACTCTCAGAAATCTTTGTGGGTTTTGGTTAGATTAAAGAACAAAGTTGTAATAATCCATTTTCAAATTTTCACTCTGACCTTTGAACATTAAAGAAAATTCAAAATCTAACTATAATAATATCTCAGTTATTTGTATCTCATATAGCCCGAGATCAGAAGAAAGAGAAGAAAAACTAGAAAATAATTTTTACTCTCTCATAAGTCAAAATCTTCTCCCAAATTTATTTGTTCTTCCATGTACAACTCTGAAGAAAAATCATTATTTGGTTTCACAATTGTCTGCTAGTAAAATCTGGTGTGTAAATGTTTATCTCTGAGTATTGAAGCCATGAGCAATATTTATAACTTTAACTTGGATAAATGTATCCAGTCTATGAGCTGCGTTCCCTGGAAATTTGGATGTTTTCTGTAGCACAGTCATCCTCTGCAAGCTCTAAGGGAATGAAGTTGCCTGGAGGATGAGGAATCTGGCTTATGTATTTCTGGAGGTATTACGACTTGCTTATAATTCAGTAGCATGCCCAACGTTTGAGATCTTTAGTTAATCTGTGCAGAGTTAATTATTCTTCCTTTGGCCTTCCTCTCAATGCAGTTACTATTGATGTACATATTCTTACCTCACTCAGGCAAGCCCCTTTTACTCCTATTGACAGCAATGACTCTCAACTCTAGCTACATATTACACTGATAAATGGACTGTTCATAAAACAAGGTCCAAGGACCCACCTTCAGAGTTTCCAGTTGAGTTGATTTGTGGTGAAACCCAGGCATCAGTATTTTAAAAGATCTCTATTGTGCAGCTGAAGATTAGAACTACTAATGTGGAACAAATTGATGGTCCAATAAGCCATTCACCAACAATAATAATTATCCTTGGTTTGCACTGATTGCATACAAATATATTTAGAACATTGGGAACTTCTACGTTATGGATCCCTTCATATAATGGAGAGACACTTTATAGAAGAGACCATGTTATCGTCCCCACCATCATTGTCACCACCAAGAACTATAAATATAAGCAACACATTCAAATCCTTGGTACCCTGCACAGAGCCTGTAGGCACTTGATAAAACTTTAGTGACTAAATGACAGCTGCCTAGTTATTGAGCAGTATGTGAGAATCAAAGAGGCAGAGCATGTAGTTCTTGAATGTAAAGAAGGTCTCTTCTGAAATGCCAGTTCCAACTCTGGCGATGTAGGATCACAGTAAAATTCAAGTACACGATTATTTGCTGTTGAGAATAATTAAGGTGTGATCACGGTAAGCTTTTAGGCTTTAGCAAAGGGGGAAAAACTCAAAGTCAGAGAAATTTGAATGGTAATTAATTCCTGGATTTTCAAACGTTTTAATTATGAGATATCAATAAAATCTTTTCTGCTATAGCCTTTTCATCTCTCCATTGGGAGAAAAAAAACCACCCGGATGCTTTGTGGAATTATCACTATTTCTACCCATCTTGACTGAGGGTGATAGAGAGAGGAAAACAGATAAAGGAGAAGAATTAGGGAAATACATTTTTAGGGTTGAGGAAGAGAAAAAAAGTAAGTGAGGGAGGAAAGGAGGAAATTAAGTGATACTCCCCTTCAAAACAGGGGAGTAAGACCAGGGATTTTTTCTTTAACACAAGCACAATATTGATTTTGGAACATTCTGCCTTTTCTGGCGTGCATTTCGTGCCTTTGGTAAATGTGCTAGCCCTATATGATCTTTACAGACAGTGGTGTTTTTACTTCCGAGGGCAGACATCTAACTAGGAGTTTACCCGAGGGTGATCCAGAGAATTCTAGTCCCCCCAAATGCATTTCGTGCCTTTGGTAAATGTGCTAGCCCTATATGATCTTTACAGACAGTGGTGTTTTTACTTTGGAGGGCAGACATCTAACTAGGAGTTTACCCGAGGGTGATCCAGAGAATTCTAGTCCCCCCAAATGTTCTGCACTTAATAGAAGACCTTATGGTCAGATAATTCTGAAATGCTGTGTACAATAGCCCCATGCATACTAGTATATTAAAGACGCCAAAAAGCCTGAAACAAAGCTGTTGAACTTTAACCTCGTAGCTTCCAAATTTATGAAAGCAGAGAACCTTTTACATAACACTAACAGTTTGTGGAGCTAGAGATCTGTATTACACATGTTGGGGGAACACCGTATTAACCCCTTCTGCACGCATGACATTTTCCACCCTGCTACTTTAGTTCTGTTATTATGGGCATTTATTCATTTTTGTTACCAAAGACTTAAGAAAGAGGGGAAAGAAGATGAATTTAGGAAAATAGTTTGGAAAAAGAGGAAGATGAAGCTAATATAGGGGAAGAGAGAGAGAGAGAGGTTTGTGATTACAGGATTCCTCTTCCACTCACAACCAGATGCAATGTAATCTTCAGACATACAGCCTGTTCAAAAGAATTGTGACGAATGTGAGCTGAGCTTGAGACAAGTATTTTTGCAGCAGTTAGTACAGGGGAAAGAAATGTTAAGTTTGTCATGATGATTTAGAAAAACTTATCTGATTCCTCTCTAGGACATGGTTATGACCCACATTTTATTTTTAATATGTCTTGTTTGTATAATATTGTCATTCTATCTCTCAGTTACCTCATTACTTACTAAAATATTTATCACAATCAGAGCCCAACTAACTACAATCTGGCTATTGCTACATAGCCTTTCTTTATTATTCCACATTTAGAAAAATAAATATCAACAAAATAAGCTGATGGGAAGAAGTTATGAGATGTACAATAATTCCAGCAGAACGAATTTGGTTTTCAAAATGCTTTCGTATCATCAAATTTGGTATAGACCGGGCAAGTGTGATTATCTTAGTTTGCAAATGAAAAAAGTGAAACGATTTGCCCAAGATCACATTGTTATAATAGTCTGAAATTTAATTCAGTTCTCCTGAATACAAATTCAATTTTTATTCCAACATATAGGAAGCTTATTTTAGTAGGCATTTGACTTCTACGATAAATTCATGTTTAAAATCCACAGAAAAATGATCAGTTCATAGCTAATAGCCAATGATTATTGAGAGCTTAGTACATTCCGGGCCCTGTTTTACGTTCTTTACATAATTGTCTCATTCGATCCTCACAATATTCCTATAAGGAAGTCACTATTATCATCCTTTTTACTGATGAGGAACGAAGGCTTGAGAAGGCTGAGTCTGGAATTGAGACTCACATCTGTGCGAACCTGGAGCCCGTGCTTTGGCCACATTGCTGTTTGTATTAGTTGTCTATTACTTCTGTAATAAATTACCACAAATTCAGTGCTCAAAACAACACAGATTAATTATTTTACAGGAAAGGATCCTCTGACTGCTGGGGATGGGAAAGGAAAAAAGGGAGGGAAAAAAGAGTTCAGTTACAAGGCTATTAAAATAACTCAACCTGGTGGAAGCAACAAAGCTGGAGAAGAGCTAGCTTGTGAGTATATTTCGAAGATCTGTCTGTGAAGATTGCTGGTGAAGAGGAAATGTGGTGTGAGAGAAAAGGATGACCCATATATACAACAGGTTTTAACCTGAGCAACTGAAAGAGTGGAGTTGACATTCACCTAGACATGTAAGTCTGGGGACAGAGCAGGTTGGGGAAGAAAATGAGTGTTGTGTCTTTAGATGTGTTAAAACTGAGTGGCCCATTGGACATTCAAGTAGCAGTGTCAAACAGGCCGTTGGATGTGCAAGTTTGAACTTCAAAGCTGGAAATATGAGTTGGGAGTCACTGAAAAACTGGCTCCTGGTGTGGATCAGAATTTAGGGGTTAGAGAAAGGAGGGGAACATCAGCAAAAGAGACTGAGGAGGGGTCAGTGAGATAAGAAGAGAAGCAAAAGAGAATAACAACTCGGGAGTCAAGTGAAGAAAGCGTTTGCAGAAGGAGAGAGTGAAAACGCATCTGCTGGGGGAAAAACACTGGGCTGAAAATTGACCATTCGATTTGCATACAGAGTGGTCTTTGATGACCTTATCCAGGGTTTTTACAGCGGCATGTGAAAAGGAAACTGACTGGAGTGAGCTCAAGAGTGATGGGGGAAAGGAAGTAGAGACAGCAAGTAGAGACATCCTATAAGAATGATTTATATAAAGGGGGCAGCTAGCGGCATGTGAAAAGCAAACTGACTGGAGTGAGCTCAAGAGTGATGGGGAAAAGGAAGTAGAGACAGCAAGTAGAGACATCCTATAAGAATGATTTATATAAAGGGGGCAGCAAAATGGAGCAGTAGGGAGAGTATCACAAGTCATGGGAGGTTCTTTTTTTAAAAATGGAAGAAATTACAGCATATTTGTAGACTGATAGGAAAGAACTAATAGAGAGGAGAAATTGATGGTGCAGGTGACAACATGTGCTGGACAACCGCAGTACCCTTGAGTAGGAGGGAGACATGGGCATGCAGCCCAGAGAAGCATGGGTCTTACCTAGGATGATGGAAAGTGACCAGAGCGAAGGCAGAGGATGCAGGGACAGGGGCAGATAGATTGATGCATGTGGGGGGATGTGACATTTTGGGGAACTTTAAATATTTCAGTGAAGTATGGTCATCCATGGTCATCAGCTGAGAATAGAAAAAAAGGAAGGAATGTGGAGAGTTTGAGGAAAGAGAAGAAGGTAATCACGTAGGAGAGCAGGAAAACGAGTCCATTAGGGAAATGTGAGTACCTCTAGGATTGCTGGTTTTGTTTCAACATCGTTCTGTGTTTTCCTCTAGCTTCCCTGGAATAAGGAAAGTTAAAAATCAATCATAATAATTGGGGCTGTAATATTTTTAACGTTTCAAAAATATTGTCTCTCTCTCTGATTCATAATAAAATATTATAATGAAGTCTTTAATGTGGTCCACCCTCTAGGGGTATTTGCATTTTCAGCAGTAGAAGAAATCCTTACCAAATACCTGATGATTTAATGGTGGAATTTCAGACTTCAGTAATAAGGTTGGTAGGGAAATATTTTTGGAGAGTGGGTCCAACTGCTGTTTCTCAAATAATAGTACATGGTTATCAACTGATGGATGAATTTGGAGCTTTATAAATAAGCAGTTGTAATTTCAGATATTTTCTTCTTGACAGAGGCCATTAGTTAACGTCAGCGTGAGCATACCACTTAACTGCTCTAGGAACAAGAAAAAAATAGGAGCAAGGAAAGGCAGAAGGGGTTGTATGGTTGTAAATTTTCTTTGTTATTGTCCTGTGCTTGTCTTTTAAAGCTGTGATTCATTTCCAAGGTTTCTCACCAGAGAAAAGGATAAACTTCACAAAGATTCCCAATATTTTCTCTTTGTGGTCCTTCGATCCTTTATTACGATGCCAAACTTTAATACATTTGGAAAATGAGAGTGTATCAGTATCTTTATCACACCATCTCCTAATTCTGGTCACTTGTTTCCTTTTAATAAAGACAATCACAAAGATTCCCAATATTTTCTCTTTGTGGTCCTTCGATCCTTTATTACGATGCCAAACTTTAATACATTTGGAAAACGAGAGTATATCAGTATCTTTATCACACCATCTCCTAATTCTGGTCACTTGTTTCCTTTTAATAAAGACAAGATGTCTTTATCTCTCTTAAATGGCAGAGCTAACCTTATAATCTGTCATAGCTTTGCTCAAGCAAGAAAATTCTGAGAAAAATCTTCTGACACGTTTTTCTAGACTTCTGAAAAAACCGTATATAAAGAACTAAGGGTAGCTGACATCAAGTAAAGCTTACAGTTTTGTCATTTTCCTTAATTGGAAATGCTGTTTTATAAGGAGCTCTATTTTAATTTCATGTACAAATACTCCAAGGAAGAGTAGCATAATTTGATTAAACTAGAAAAATCTTCAATGGTGCTTTAACATTGTTATCCTATGTCAGAGCTCATGATGTGGGCTTAGAGGTCCAAAGAGAGGTTGAAGGGCATTATAATGTTTCTGATCCAGGTTACAGTTGGAGGCTTGAATCCTGATTGGATTATTTCCAAACATAAAATAAAAAGACATAAAAATAATGAGATAAACAATATAAAATATAGTACAATACAAATATGTTGTTTACTTTTTTTTACATCTGTAATTTATTTGTTTTTCATCACCAAGAGTTATTATATAGGTTTTATTTATTCATCCATTCACCCTATTTAAGCAAACATTTATTACGTATCAACATGGTTCTAGATTTCATATTAGATGCTAAGAATATAGAGATTAGTCAGTGATGGTCCTTGCCCTCATGTAGCACACAGTCTAATCTCCTAAAGCAGCCACCAGTACTGGGTTGAATAGTGTCCCCCACAAAGTTCATGTCGACCTGGAACCTCAGAATATGGCCTTCTTTGGAAATAAGATCTTTGCAAATATAATCAGGTCAACATGAGGTCATACTGTAGTAGGGTGGGCCCTAATACGGGACTGCCGTCCTCATAAGAAGAGGGAAATTTGGACACAGACACACACAGAGGGAAGGCACCATGTAAAGACTGAGGGGAGACTGGAGTTATGCTACCACAAACCAACAAATGCCAAGGATTGCTGAAAATCACCGGAAGCTAGGAAGAGGCAAGGAAGAATAACCCCCGAGATCCTTCAGGGAGGGCATGGCCCTGCTCATGCCTTGACTTCAGACTTCTAGACTCTAGAACTGGGAGACGATAAATTGTTGCTTTAATCCGCCCCCCACTTTGCAGTAATCTGTTATGGCAGCCCTAGCAGACTAATACAGATGCTTACCCATTTTGATATACCTATACTAATCTCTATACTATCTTCTTTCCCCCCTTTGCTTTCAACAAGTCATTCCATTTAAATGGGAAAACTTTCCAACAGTTTCTCTGTTACCAGTGGATTTTAGATGCTTCATGGAGACGCTTCCTTTTTTTTTCAGTTGCCTTTATCACGTGCTTTTGTCTTCATTCAGGGTTGCTGTTTTCTTTTTTAAAGTACATCTATGAGTCTTTTTTTTTTTTTTTGCTTTCATATTGAAAGTATTTTTTGTGGTGGAAATAAATAACTAGGCTGAAGGCTGAAGCTGAAGGCTTTTAAAAATTTTTTTCAATTTCACCAAATAGCAGGTGAATGGTTTATAATTCTTCCCCAAATTTTAAATACTCTTTGTGAGAAGCAAAGATGAAAGGAAAATGATATCAGGGCTTCTTAAAATTAAATGAAATTTCTACTTGGCCATGTCTTAAAAAACAGAAGCCATCTAAGCCACATTTCTTTTATCTGTATAAAATGAATGACATTTCAATCAATAGATCCAACAGCAAAGAGCAAGCCATGGTACGTACAGCTGCCAATGTCAAATATAGTAAGTACTCAAGAATACTTTGGCAGGGACAAGTTTTGTGCAAATGCTGTTTCGTGAAAAGCAAATTCTCATGGTAATTGTTGGTGACCATGGAGATCATGTTCTAAATTAACATTGTACGATTATCGATTTGGAGGTAGGAAATGCATTTATTCCAAAAGCTTATTACCTAGCAACCATTGAGGCAGAGTCACCCAATCAGAAATAGCTTCTCTCATACAACTATGGAGGTCAAATTACATGTACTATTTTATGTTTTTTTAAATTCAAAAATAGGCCTGCATATAATAGAATATTCATGTTCATTACTTTTCAAACCTGTTCAAAACCGGATTCTTTTATAAAGGATAGAAAAGAGCATAAAAAGACCTGTTACTGTGCTTGGGAAATAGAAAAAAATATACATCACTTGCATAGGTTAGATAATTTTTATTTCTTCTTCAAGGGTGAGCCTTTCTTCCTGTCTTCTCTACATTTCTCCCTTATATCTCTCTCTGTCTCTCTGTCCTGCCAGGAAAAACTATGTAAAAAACCTCAACTTGTGTATGCAGACTGTTCAACTAACACAATCTATTCTCATATCATATTTCTTTTAAAGTATTTCTTTCTAAAATAGTTTTCCAGGATAATGATGCTCAAGATTAATCAGAAAATCCCAACTCAGTGTGAAATAAAATGTAACTGGTTTCCCCTTGGGGTGAATGATTTAATGAGATACTGATACTGTGAGGTGCCAAGTGGAAGTTTACTTGTTCAATTCATGGAGTTAAATAGTGATCCACAGGGAAATAATGTTCTTCAGTGACAATAAATGTTTGTGCATCTACTTTAATATTCTAATTTTCTCTCACATTTCAATGTGCTGGAGAAGATTTGATGCCACTATTTAAAAGTGGAGATTTTTTGTAGGTCATAGTGACACATACCTTTAAAAATCTGTTTATAGCCTATCATATGTAAACCCTGGTCAATTTTTTTCTTGAGTATTTGGTAAAACATAAGAATAAACTGAGCTTCCATGTTAAAAATATGAGGGTAAAATATTCAAAGATCTTGACCTTCTTTACATAGTACACTTAAATAAATCTTAATGAAATTTAACTAGTTCTGATTACATCTCAAAGGAAGAAGTGGTTACTCACCAGAAAAAAAGTAATTCTGTCTTAAAGTTTTGCAGGGGAGTAATTATATGAACCATGTGTGTAATGCTATAACAGAAATACCTCAAACCAATTTGTAAAGAAATAATTTTTATTGCTTACAGTTTTGGAGGTTGGGAATTCCAAAGTCCATGGAAAACATCAGGTGAGGGTCTTGTTCTAGGTGGGGACTCCAGTGATGCAAGATGTCACATTGTGAAATGGCAGAAGCAAGAGAGAGAGAGAGAGCTTCTCATGTGCTGTCCTTTTAAAACCATCAGAACCACACCCATGACTACTATTAAACCATCAATGGATTGTTAATCCATTCACTAGGGCATGGTCCTCATAATCTAATCATCTCTTCAAGACCCCTCCTCGTGCTGTCCTTTTAAAGCCATCAGAACCACACCCATGACTACTATTAAACCATCAATGGCTTGTTAATCCATTCACTAGGGCATGGTCCTCATAATCTAATCATCTCTTCAAGACCCCTCCTTTCAATGACCATGATAGGATTTCCCACCCTCCTATCACTGTCACAGTGGGGATCAAGTTTCTATACATTAAACTTTGGGGGGACACAATTCAATCCATAGCAGTAACTATATCCCGAACCCTGAAGAACTGATCATAAATCTCTCAAAAGGTTTAATTTTTGTTTGTGTAGATTTCTTTAGCACACCTTTCACCTTGTTTAATGTTAAAATCTTCTAGCTACCTGTTGAGTACCTGCATGAAAGGTGAAGTGCTTGGAGAATTTCTCCTGACAATTTTAGCCATTCGTTATTAGCCCGGTAGAGTTAAACTTACAACCAAGTAACCAGTGAATGAATGCTTTACTCCCCTATTCCTATCTTCTGTCTGTTAGGCACACTGCAATTCAAGAGACTCTACTGAGTTGAACTGTAAAGAATATATCTATCAATATATGTAACTAGAAATGTGATGATACCAGCTAAGATCTTTAGCTGATATTAATGATGTATTCCCTGACTCATTCATTAACAAATAAATATTTGTTAATTTTTAAGTTCAAAAATAAGACTGCATATAATAGAATATTCATGTTCTAATTATATGAGTTCTAATTTTATTGAGCACCTATTGAGGGCCAGGCATTGCAGATTTAGTAGTAAACAAAACAAACAAAAATCCCTATCTTTGCGTAGCACACATTCCATGATGACCTTAATTATATTACAAACTAAATATTTAATTAAGATTGTATATAAGTATGAGCAATGTAACTGGATTTTTTTTTTAATTGATGCAACATTTACATACAGTGTAATACACAGATAGGAAGTGAACAATTCAGTGAGTTTTGATAAATACATACACCCATGTAATCATAACTGTAGTCAAACTATAGGTCATTTCCATCCCCCCCGCAGAAAGTTCCCTTATGCCCTTAACCACTGAGTCCATATCCCATACAAGAAATCACCGTTCTAATTTCTGTCACCAAAGATTGCTTTTTCTTGTTGTTAGACTTCATCGAGATGGAATTACAGAGTATGTGCCCTTTCATGTCTTGCTTCTTTCACTCAGCATGAGGCTTTTGAGAGCCATTCATGTTGTTATATCAGTAGTTCAATCCTTTTTATTGCTGAGCATTATTTCATTGCATGAATATACCACAATTTGTTTATCCATTCAAATGTTGATGGACATTTGGGTTGTTTCCAGTTTTCTATTCTTTTGAATAAAGCTGCTGTAAACAATCTGGTATAATTCTTTTCCATGCAAGTCTGCTGCCAGTTATATGTACTATGAATATTTTCTCCCAGATTGTAGCTTGTGTTTTCATTTCATAATCATGTCTTGATGAGCAGAAGTTTTTCATTTTGATAAAGTCAATTTGCCAATTTTTTCTTCTATGATTGGTGCTTTTTGTCTCATCTTTATGAAAGCTTTGCCTCCTTGAGACACAAAGACATTTTATTTTCCTCCAGAAGCTTTAAAGTTTTAGCTTTTGGCTTTTAGGTCTATGACCCAGTTCAAGTAAAATTTTTTTGTTAGGTAAAAGCGAAGTTTATTTTTCCCTTATGTAATTACTGCATCACTTTTGGAAAAGACTATCCTTTTCCCATTGAATTGCTGTGGGGCATTTGTCAAAAATCCATATATTTGGCCCTATATGTTTCTGGACTATTTCTGGACTCTCTATTCTATTCCATTGATCTTTTCTTAAATCTTTATGCAATATCATATTTGTTAATAATAAATCTTGAAATCAAGCAGTGTGAGTCCAAATTTTTTCTTTTTTTTCAAGTTGTTTTAGCTATTTTAGGCTATATAAATTTAAGAATCAACTTTGCAATTTCTACTTTAAAAAGCTCATTGGGAGTTTTATTGACATTGTGTTGAATCAATTTAATACATTTGAATCATACTGATCAATTTTAGGAGAAGTGATATCTTGATAATATTTAAGTCTTCCAATATATAAACATGGTATATCTCTCCATTTATTTAGGTCTTTTATTTCTCTCAGAAATGATGTATAGTTTTGCACATATTTTATTAAATTTATTCCCAAGTAGTTTATATTTCTTGATGCTATTTTAAATAAAATCATTTTTATTTTTACTTTCAATTATTTGCTGTTGATATATAAAAATTTAATTGACTTTGTACATTAACCTTGTATCCTGTGAACTTGCTAAATGTATTTATTAGCTCTGTTTCATAAATTCCTTAGAATTTCCTATATAAAGATTATGTTGTCTGCAAATAAAGACAGTTTGTAACTGGATATTCAAAATCTTATTAGGAAATAAAGTGTTATTAAAGTGTAAAAAATATTAATGATGTGAGTATAAAAATGAGCTGTCAAGCCCTCACCATTTCAGGATTATGTAATACAGTTGAGACAGAGTTTATTTATGTCCTTGTTTACCTTGACCAATGCTGTCTGTTGGAAATACAATGTGAACCATATATGTAATTAAAAATTTTCTAGTAGCCACATTTTTAAAAGTAAACAAAATGATATAATTAATTCTAATATTATATTTTTGTGATTGTCATTATCTTCCTTTTCTTTTATTTTTTTATTTTAACTTCTCAATATACATTGTAATTGATTTTCATGTCCCTTTGAACTTTCAAAAGGAGAGAACAGAACTGAGGTTACCAGAGGTGGGGGGGGGGCAGTAGAGGGCCACAAAGAACAATTACATTGTATATTGTTGAAAATACAAATTATCCTGATTTGAACATCATTAACTCTGTTCTCCACAGATATGTGCAATCAACTAAGTTACAATAAAAATTTTTTTTTTAAAATTATATTTTGTTTAACTCAACATCTGCAACAATTAACATTTCAACATAAAATTAATATAAAAATTATTAATAGGATATTTAAGTCTTGTTTTTGGTACTCATTCATCAAAATCCAGTGTGTATTTTACACTTACAGCACATTTCAGTTTTGATTAGCCACATTCAAGTGCTCAGTAGCCACATGTGACCGGTGGCTCTCATATTGTACAGTGCCCATCTAAAGGATGAACAAAGTATACAAATAATTTGTAGTTAAACAAATATATCTCTCATCTTTCTACAAATGAGATTCTTCACAGAAATAGAAAAAGCAATCCACACATTTACATGGAACAACAAAAGACCCCAAATAGCCAAAGCAATCCTAAGCAAAAATAAATAAATAAAGCCAGAGGCATAACACTACCCAACTTCAAATAATATTACAAAGCTATTATAACCAAAACAGCATGGTACTGGCGTAAAAACAGACACTTGGATCAATGGTACAGAATAGAAAACCTGGAAATCAACCCACATATTTACAGCCAACTGATCTATGACAAAGGTAGCAAGAACATACATTGGGGAAAAGACTGTCTCTTCAATAAATAGTACCGGGAAAATTGGATATCCACATGCAGAAAACTGGACCTGTACCTCAGAAGCTAATAATATAACTTTGAAACTTTACTTTCTTAAGGCACAAATTGTGGTATCTAGCTCAGTTTCATTGTAAGTACTATTTTAGGAAGGTGATTGCAATAATTAGGAGCCCAAGCTCTGAAGCTAGCCTGACTGTTTTCCTATCCTGCCTCCATCACTTACTATGTGACCTTGGGCAAGCTCCTTATTCTCTCTTTGCATTAGTTGCTTCATCTGTAAAACGGGGGATAATAATATTATCTATCATATGGGACTGCTGAGAGTTAAATAAGATAAAACTTAGAGAGAGAAAGAAGCTAAATGAGATCCAACACTGCCAGGTACCTAGTAAGCATTCAAGGAATGTTAGCTAGAATGAGCATTTCACTGTGTGCGTGTGCGTGTGTGTATGTGTATCTTTGGAAATACCTTGTATATGACCTGGATGAAAACTGAATCCAATGGAAAGTTGTATTGTTCACTTATGTTCCTTTTGGTTGGTTTTATCATTAAACTGAGCTACCTATGTCAGGTTTATTTATTAAAGTGGAATAATTTGGAACATGACATTTATGAAGAAAACTCATGAGGAAAGTGTCTGTGAAACTAACTGAAGAGGCAGCTGCCTGGCCTGGTTGGTCAGGAGTGGTTCCATCTAGGGATCTGAAAATCACTCTGTACTTGCAGCTGAATGGACTGTTCAGACATTCTCTATAGATATATTTACTCTAATTTCTATTTCTGGTCCCGAGCTGCCAGTAACCTCTGCTGGCTCTGTTGACATCTGGCCACTCTCTGGCTCAGTAACTTAAGTCAAATTACCTTTTTCTCTTTGTTTAATAACCATTTCCTTCTACTCTCCCTGGAAGCCAGAGAAAGGACAGAAGGGGAAAAAAAAAGAAGGCCCTCTGAGGCTGTCTTAGATTTTTGAAAGAATCTATTTTGGACTCACTTTAAAATCCATTCATTTTGATGAGTATAATCTAGCGTGTGTCTGGAGCCAGCCCAGTAAATTTGTGAAGATTCTCAGCTTCTTCTCAGTACTCTCAGAGAGACAATAATTTTGTACTTCGGCAGCATAATGAGATTTATTTGCACAACTTCCATGAGTGTATCTATAGAATGTACTTGTGGGGGAGAAGGGTTATTCAAGTGCCATCATCTGACTTTCCTGCTTTCAGTAAATGTTTGCTATTTGAGATATTTTTCTATGTATGTGTCTCTTAGAGTTTCTTTGCTTTGTGATGTGTTCTCCTCCTGGGAGGCTGGCAATGTAAGTGGTTGACAAAAAAAGCTAATAAATCTGAGGTTAATAGGGCTCTAGACAGCAAAGTACATAGAATATGGGGTCTTACTGGCTGCAGAGTATTGTTGAAGAACGAACTGTCAACAGAGAGGCTGATTATTGCAAAGAGCAGGACAAGGCTCAGAAAAATTCCAGATCAGTTTTCAATTCACAGAAGTAGTGCCTCGTATCAGTATATACCTTTCCCCTGGGATTTGAAGTTAGAGGGAAAGGAGTCAAGGAAAAATACAACTCTCCATGGGATTTCAGCTTAGCTTGGATTTGGAGGTAATTCATGTATATGGGATACTTCAAAGGGGCAAAATACACAGGAATGGAGAGTGTTTACGCTCACACACAATGCTGCTTAAGTGTTTGTATAATGAACTAGCATAGTGGAACCTCATGCATTTTGTGAAAATTTTCCATTTGTGTTGCTTTTGAAGCTCAGTTATTCAGATTCTCTCCCTACTTGCAGGGAAATCGGGTACATTTATGTATTAGCTGTTTGTGAGTGCACAGCATCAGTGAGGTGGGCCTGCTCATGTGGATGCTTTGGCAGGAGATTGACTGAATGTGCAGACAGGGAGTGCTGACATCTGACTGTCATGGCAGCCATACTTCACATTTCCTCAGTTGGCTCCTTGGGTGGGTGAGGGAGATATGCCTTGCTTTTCTTGAAGATCTGAGCACAGAATCTGTGACAGGGGTAGAGAAAAGATTTTCTCACAGTCTCTAATATGTAAAAAGAGTAAAGGGCTGAAACATTATACACTTGAAGAGTGGAATAGGGAAAGACAGCATGAAGTATACATCTGATATAGGGGCACAGGTATGGAAGAAACCACCTGTCTCTGATTTATAACGCAGGCTTTGGTTTCTCTTAAATTCAAGCAAGCTACCTCTTGAAACATACACATTTCTCACATCAGAGAAAGAAAAGGATCTCACTTAAAAATAGTATGTCAGGAATTAGGATATACCGAAGCTTCCATATAAACTGTAAGTCTTTCAACACTTATTGTGTAGGTAATTTGTGCCAAGTCTATATCTAAGTACAGTGGTGGTTGTGGGGTTTTAACAAGTAGGAGTCAAATCTCGCAACAATCTCACCCAGCTACTGTGGTCCAGCTCCGTGTGAGGCACTGCTGCATGCAGGTGGGGGAGAACAGAGAAGACATTACAGAATCCTTGGGGATGAGTACCCGGCCCACATGCCTCTTCTCTGGAGACCACCATGTAAGCCTGAGAAAGAGGGGGAAGGAAGGAAGAGTATCACTGACAGAGCAGATACGCACCCCCAGGTCCTGGTAACTCTCCGTCTTCTCGTGGAGCCTGGCAGGACTTCTTGCCCTTGAACTGATTGGATTACGATTCTTTTCTTAGCATCAGTTCCTTTTTTGGCTTATGCTCATTTGAATGGATATCTGTTATTTTTTGAGGGAAGTCAGACATGTTTATGATTAAACAAAGAAAAATGAATAAGTATAAAATTGAAGTAGAAATAATCCTTCCTATTCTAATTTCCACCTTCCTGCCTTGTGTGTGTGTGTGTGTGTGTTTCGATACTTTTTTTTTTTCAGCTATTCAATGCATCCCTTCTCTTTTCTCTACCCTCTTTCTCTTTGTAATTTTATCTGATTTTTCTGGCCCTAACAGTGATGAATCCCAATTCTTTATCTCCCATTTCTGCCTTTTATGTACATTATGATGTGGTAAAATTTGACTATTCAATATATGGCAGAAATCTATTTCCCACGTGTTAGTGTATTAGTTATTGCTGAACAAATAGTGTTTCTCATATAAACCATAGCCTTTTCCATCTATCCCTGTCTGTATGTCCAAGTCCTTCAGCTTAAATGCGTATCTTTTGATTCCTTTTGCTGACCTCATCTTCTCTTCCTCCTCCCTTTTAAACTACCCACCGTGGGAAGTAATGTCTCCTTGAATTTCCTACACTGTTCTAAAAGCAGTACTTTAAGTGTGCTAACTCATTTAATACTAACCATATCCTATGATATATATGCATTGCCATATGATCACCACTATTTTACAGATGAGGAAACTAAGGCACAACAGTATGTAGTGGATTGAATTATGTCCCCTCCAAAACTCACTGAGGCTTGTGATGTGTCTCTCAAGTTTTATGTATTAGAAAGTTAGCCCCCGCTGTGATTGTTAACAGGGTGGGAAATCCTATTATAGAAATTGAAAGGTGGGGCCTTGAAGAAGTGATTGGATTGTAGGACTGTGCAGTAGTGAATGCATTAAAAATGGTGGTCAGGGGCGTGGTTGTGAGGACTCTGAAAGAAGAGGAGAGTCTGTCACTCTCTTGCTCTCTCTGCTCCACCTTTTTGCAATGTGATACCCTGCTGTCACTGTCATCACCACCAAGGCTCTCACCATACATGCTCTCTGGACTTTGGACTTCTTTAGCCTCCGAAACTGTAAGCAATAAATTTCGCTTTCTTTATAAATTACCCAATTCTATGTATTTTGTTATAAGCAACGGAAACGGGCTAATACACAATTACATAACTTTCCCAAGTTCATGCTGTTAGTAAATAACAGATCCAGGATTCATATCCAGACCGTCTGGTCTTAGGGTCCATGTTTTTAACCCTTATTCTATAATGCCTAAATATCTCAGGGCTTTAAATATAGTATTAAAAACTTTCATGGAGACGGCCTTTTCTTCTATACTCTAATCTTCTTGCGTGTAGAGCAGCTGTCTGATTTTCTTTGGTTCCCACACATTGCCTAGCAGGGTGCCCTGTACATTCCAGAAACTCAATCAATATTGGGTGAAAGACTGATCCTCTTATTCTGTATGTATCACTTTCTGTGGTTTGGTTGTCCCTAAATTTAACCAAACAACATATTAGTTGATGGCCAATATGTTGATTTATCCAAAGCCTTATTAAGAACAGAGCAAACCCCTCCTTCACTTGGTACATGTCACCTCTCACCTCCTCCTGGCTGAAAAAGAAAGTAGAATTGGTTTGACATGACAAATTTTGTGGGCTGCTTCTAAACAACTTAATAACCTCTAGGATTTTACAAATTGATTTTTTTCTTAATGAATTGCCCCAGAAACTTTCAGGGTTGAGAGTCAGACTAACTCCTCCATAATTCATGAGTTAGTACCGGTGTTCTTCTTATAGTGCAGGATGAACTGATTAATTTTTTGGACATTTTGGCAAATCTGATCTAAATGACTAAGTCTCTGGCCTGTTTTAAATTATATTTCTTAAGTCCTCTGGTAGGAATTATATTATGTCTCTGACAATAGTAGCCTTTGTAATGAGAACTGATACAAAACAGATATTAAACATGTCTGTGTTAGCCAAGGACTTGCTGTGATGTTCTAAAGGGATCGGATTATATTCTGAAGACTCAAACCTAGTAGAGAGAGGTGTTTTATTTTTAATCATTATATATTGATAATTGTTAATGATTTATTCACCCTATAGCGAAAGAACTAGATATGGCATGACTCACTGCTCAGGATCACTGTACAGAATCATTGTTATTTTCCCTACCCATTGCCCATTTTTGAAATTCAACCTAAACCCTTGATATTTAAGCAAGTTCATGTTCATTTTTTGAGCTGTTTGCACAGCAGGATTCAACCAAATCTTTAATGCACGTTCGTCAGGGAAACGGCCTTAAAAACAATTGTGGAGCCCAAAATTTCTTTGCTAATGAAAGCAGAATCATCTTTTATTCAAGAGGTTATGAGGCTGATTGTGGAGCTTGGGATACTGTAGAGTGGATGGCAGTAGTGACTGCAGGCCCAACACAGAGCCTCACACCCAGTCAATGGCCAAAAATGCTAATGGAGATGATGCTGGTGACTCTCATTTACTCATATGAATAGCCTTTGGGACCATTAGCTGTCTTGGACACTTGGTTTGTGTCTTAGTCTCTTCGGGCTGCTACCACAGACTGGGTGGCTTATAAACAACAGAATTTTAATTCTCACAGTTCTAGTAGCTGAGAAGTGCAAGATTAAGGCACTGGAAGATTTTGATGCCCCTTTGGTGGCTCTCCAAACTGCCTGATTCATGAATGGCTGTCTGCTCAAACAAACTCTTTAAAGTTTTTAATGTGTCTTAGTTTATCTTTTAACAGGTGGTAGAGAGAGGGTAAAGAAGGGCATCAGAAACGATGTTTTCATAGTTCTATAGCTTCACCTAGGCCGAACCTTTGTCCCATATATTTGCCTCAGTTTTCTCATAATTCTTAGGCATATGACTGCTGAAGTGTGACTAACCCTTGAATTTCCTGAGGAAAATAACGAAACAAGAGAAAATGAGGGGAGGTGGGCTAGTGGTGAACATGAATGTGATTCTAGCCTTTTGTGTTCACACCAGTGTATTCTTCTTTAACTTTCTCCAATTCTTTCTCCACATTTCAACTGGGTGAAAACCATTTGCTGTCTTTGTGCTCAGTTAGTGGATTTCTTTTAGGGGAAAAAAAGCTTTTAAAAAATCTACTGTAATGACTCCAGTACAAGTGAATCTTCTCTATAAATTCACTTGGATTTGTCCATTGAATATTATAAATGAAATGTAAGAGCAAATTTAACATCGCTGAGAAAAGCAATGGGCTCCTATTCTATTACTTTTAGGCCCACAGTTATATTATTAGTTTTTGGTCTCCGTAGAGGGCAGCCTACGATAAATTGCATTTACAGTGGAACAGGAGTGATTTGGAAGACATAGGATAGAACTAGTTCAGATGAAGATTTTGAAACACTCTGGTGTATTACCTAGAATGATGGTGAAAATGCCCTCCCTTAAGAACGTTGTAAGTAGACCAGCTTCCTCCCTGTTTATACTATTTTCAGTGCAGTAGTAGCTGAAAGAGTGTGTGTGTGTGTGTGTATGTCTGTGTGTGTGTGTGCACACGCATTGGGGGTGGGTGGGTATTCAAAGCCCCTTCCAGTCCAGTCCTTCAGAGTCTAATACTAAAGGGGAAGGGACCTTTACAAAGAGCCTTTGTCATTAGAGCCAGCTTAATGACAAAGAGCAATTAAGTGTTTCTGTGGTGGGTAGTATTCTCTCTGTGTTAACTATTATTAAACTTATTTAGTTTTGAGGGGATTTATCTCTTGTTGCCTCTTTGCCTTTGGCTCAATAGGGCAATGAAATTGGAATTGTATGCCTGTGACAACACGGGGTGTTGCCACAGGATGAAAGATGCTACCAATTTAGCCGGACGACCACTTCAAAGTCAAGAGGAGGCACAGATGGGCTGGCATTGGAAAATTCTCCTACTTGCTTAAATGAAAATAACTCATAACATACTAAAGATGGAAATTGACTTTAAAAATTAAGCAAATACAATTCTTTTTTTTGTTTCTATTGGTACGTTTTCTATTAAAAATTAAGCAAATATAATTCTTTTTTTGTTTCTATTGGTATGTTTCCTAGATAATAAAGTCATATCTGATCTAAGATCAGTCAAAAATGTGTTCAGGGACTACTATCTGTGTTATGAACGATGGAGTACAAAATTATTGAGTGTTAAAGATGTGGATGCCTCTAAGGAGAGTTATATGATTACCAGGACAAATTGCACACACGTGTGTGTATATGTATTGATAGAGTTTGGACATGTTGTCCCCGCCAAAACTCATGTGGAAATCTGATCCCCAATGTGGCCGTGTTGGGAGCTGTTTGAGTCATGGGGGCAGATCCCTCATGAATGGATTAATGCTCTCTGGGGCGGGGGGGGGAAGGGGGCCCTGTCCTGAGTGAGTTCTCCCTCTGTTAGTTCCCACAAGAGCTGGTTGTTTAAAAGGACTCTGGCACCTCTTCTCTCTCTCTCTTGCTTCCTCTCACCATGTGATCTGCTTGTACCTGCTGGCTGCTACCGTTTTCTGCCATGAGTAGAAGCAGCCTGAGGCCTGTGCCAGATGCAGCTGTCCCAGAATCATAAGCCAAATAAACCTCTTTTCTTTATAAATTACCCAGTCTCAGGTATTCTGTTATAGCAACACAAAATGGATGAATACATGTATACATGTTTATATGTATAAAACATATGAGTGGATGTATGTATGTATGTATGTATCTGTACATATCTGTAGAATTATATTTGTATCAGATCTTATATTAGTATTATATGTATATCACACATAGATAAGACTGCATGTTAAATTGTGAGGTACTGGCATGTAAAGAACTATAAATTTATGCAATATGCAATGAAGATATTGTAAAAATAAATTTTGAAAAGGAGATTAATATGAGTGGAGGCATCAGAGGTGCTTTGATCTGGGCATTTAGGTACATTGAGATGAATGGGCAGATGGGAGGAGCAAGGCAATCAATAGGGTATGACAAAGAGCTCGAGCCAAGATAGAGGCTAGAGTCAAGGAGGCAGTAAAAGGACCTGCATAACAGAAGATAATATTTCTTGATTTGGAATTGTAAGAGATAAAACAAGTGAGGCAAATAGGCTGAGAGAGTTAGACAGAGTTGGAATCAATGTGCTATCCATTATAGGGTCCTAAATTGGAGATGGCATAAGATTTAGTGGTTGGATGAATTTGGAATTGGAGGTAAGATCCACCTTCACCACTATTCTGTAAGGTTGAAAACTTGCCTAATGAAATTATTTGGAATGGTGGGAGCTGAACAATTATGTAAAATGCCATACTAGACACAGGCTTAATTAGAGTTTTAAGGGTGGGGAGGGATGTAATTTGGCATAGAAATTGCTGCAAGTTTGGTGACACCATTCATTTTGAAAACATTTGTTGACAACAACTCTGTGCTAGGTACACCCAATAGACAGGCCCCCTGTCCTCCTTTGGTTTATAGTTAAAATGATGTCCAAATTTAATACACATTGCTATTCTTGTATGGGGGGGGGAAGTGGCTTCTTTTTCTGTAACTTGTCTGATCTTCTTCATGATTCTCATCCCACTGGGCAACAGGAAAATAGAAACTTACCTATTAGCAATATTCTATCTCATCTATCTCAATTTCAATCATTTAACAGTCTGTGTGGGTTAAATCTTCGGTAAATTTTGAATTTTCAATTCCCCTAAGGGCTTGTTTAGATAGTCTTTTTTAGATGACTCAGTCTTTTAGGAAAATCTTTAGTCTTTCAGACTTTTTATCCTTTTACTCTTTTTTAGAATGGCATCTTGTTGTAGAGGGCTTATTTAGGTGGCCTGAAGATCCTAGGAAATATGGGGGTGGGAATTCACATGGAGTCTCTTAGATACTGATGACCTTGACAGATGAGGCTCAAACAGTCCTGTCTGAATTTTTGGAATGTTGGAAGAAGTCTGTCCCTGTAGTCCATGGGCAAACCATTTACCTCTGACTCCATAGTCTTCTTTGTCCTGATGCTGGGGCCCTGATGGCTCACTGTCCCCAGCAGCAACTTCAGATGTGCTGACTAAACTGCTCAGGGTACCTACATGTCCCACATGGGCTTCATGGAGCCAGGAGTACTATGTCCATCTCTCCACCTGCCTTCCCAAACTAGTGTTGCACTGTTGTTTTCACAGAACATTTGATATGGGACACCTGCAGCCCCCCAAGAGATGCCTGAGAAAGCATGCCAGCAGCTTTTTTCTCTTCTACCTGGCATAATTGAACTCTCCTAGACCTCCCTTCATCCCCCCACCCTCAAGATTCCATCCTGTTTTGGGCTGAATTGTGTGCCCCAAATTCATATGTTGAAGCCCTAACCTCCAGTAGCTCATAATGTGACCATATGTGGCCATAGGGCCTTTAAAGAGATATTAAGGTTAAATGAGGTCATATGGGTAGACCCTAATCCAATCTGACTGGGGTCCCTGTAAGAAGAGGAAATTTGGATGCACAGAGAGACATTATGGGTGTGCTCTCACAGAGGAAAGACCATGTGAGGACACAGCAAGAAGGTGGCCATCCTTGAGACTAAGGGGGGAGACCTTGGAAGAAACCAAACCTGCCAACATCTTGACCTTTGACTTCCAGCCTCCAGAACTGTGAGGAAATAAGTTTCTGCTGTTTAAGCCACCCAGAGTGTGGGATTCTATGGCAGTTCTAGCCAACTAACTAAACTCCCAAAGCAGAAGGTTGNGGGGGGGGGAAGTGGCTTCTTTTTCTGTAACTTGTCTGATCTTCTTCATGATTCTCATCCCACTGGGCAACAGGAAAATAGAAACTTACCTATTAGCAATATTCTATCTCATCTATCTCAATTTCAATCATTTAACAGTCTGTGTGGGTTAAATCTTCGGTAAATTTTGAATTTTCAATTCCCCTAAGGGCTTGTTTAGATAGTCTTTTTTAGATGACTCAGTCTTTTAGGAAAATCTTTAGTCTTTCAGACTTTTTATCCTTTTACTCTTTTTTAGAATGGCATCTTGTTGTAGAGGGCTTATTTAGGTGGCCTGAAGATCCTAGGAAATATGGGGGTGGGAATTCACATGGAGTCTCTTAGATACTGATGACCTTGACAGATGAGGCTCAAACAGTCCTGTCTGAATTTTTGGAATGTTGGAAGAAGTCTGTCCCTGTAGTCCATGGGCAAACCATTTACCTCTGACTCCATAGTCTTCTTTGTCCTGATGCTGGGGCCCTGATGGCTCACTGTCCCCAGCAGCAACTTCAGATGTGCTGACTAAACTGCTCAGGGTACCTACATGTCCCACATGGGCTTCATGGAGCCAGGAGTACTATGTCCATCTCTCCACCTGCCTTCCCAAACTAGTGTTGCACTGTTGTTTTCACAGAACATTTGATATGGGACACCTGCAGCCCCCCAAGAGATGCCTGAGAAAGCATGCCAGCAGCTTTTTTCTCTTCTACCTGGCATAATTGAACTCTCCTAGACCTCCCTTCATCCCCCCACCCTCAAGATTCCATCCTGTTTTGGGCTGAATTGTGTGCCCCAAATTCATATGTTGAAGCCCTAACCTCCAGTAGCTCATAATGTGACCATATGTGGCCATAGGGCCTTTAAAGAGATATTAAGGTTAAATGAGGTCATATGGGTAGACCCTAATCCAATCTGACTGGGGTCCCTGTAAGAAGAGGAAATTTGGATGCACAGAGAGACATTATGGGTGTGCTCTCACAGAGGAAAGACCATGTGAGGACACAGCAAGAAGGTGGCCATCCTTGAGACCAAGGGGGGAGACCTTGGAAGAAACCAAACCTGCCAACATCTTGACCCTTGACTGCAGCCTCCAGAACTGTGAGGAAATAAGTTTCTGCTGTTTAAGCCACCCAGAGTGTGGGATTCTAAGGGGGGAGACCTTGGAAGAAACCAAACCTGCCAACATCTTGACCTTTGACTTCCAGCCTCCAGAACTGTGAGGAAATAAGTTTCTGCTGTTTAAGCCACCCAGAGTGTGGGATTCTATGGCAGTTCTAGCCAACTAACTAAACTCCCAAAGCAGAAGGTTGAACCAGCTATCTATATGACTTCTTGACTCTTTCCTCTCCCTTTCCACAATTTATTGGAACAGAAAAATCAGACTTTCCATTTCTTGTGCATGAACTTCTTCCCTACTCTAATTCTTCTTTCCCCCTATGCACAAGGCCTTATAATTTACCCATGATGGAAGATGATGGAAGAAAGACTATCTCTCCCTACACTAATAAAAAATTAATCCATGATCTGAGTCCAACAGGCATGACTGTTCTTATGATAGCTGTGGAATAATTTGTAACTAGCAATGAAACTAGCATGAAAATGTATTGGTTTAATATCCTAAAAATATTACTGCTACATGGCCTAGGGAAGGAGACAAGCTTTACTTTATAAACCCACAAAGAAATAAGTAATTATGAAGTGGATAAGTGTACTGATAGGACCTATTGAGATATGTGTGGGTGGAGGTCGGGAGATTCCTCTCTTAGAAAGCAGCATTCCAGCTGGGACGGGAAGGATGAGTAAGACTTAGCTTGGAGAAGGGAAGAGCATTGCAGGAGTGCAAAGGCGCAGGGGAGGAAGGGGGTCCTCTGCAGAACTGAAAGGAGGCAGGGGGTGGGTGGCGTGTTGGAGCAGGATCAACAAGGCATGTGTGGCACAGGATGGAATAGTGTGCTGGGCTGAGACCAGATTTGGAAGGGTTAGTGAACTAAGTTAGAGGTTTTGGAATTTTAACCCTAGTGCAAGGGCAGCCACAAAGCTTTTCCCCCTGTTATTGCCAATTTGTGATGATGGGAACTCCAGGGAGCAAAAATACATAATGATAATGGTGATGGTAGCATTTATTAAATGCTCCCTCGGTGTCAGGAGGTTTGCATGTTTTTATTTAACCGTCACACTACCTAGTAAGGTAATAATTGCTATTCTTTATTGGGCACCAGCAATATTCCAGGAACAGTATTGAATATTTTAGAAATATCTCTCTAATTTCACAACAAACCTGTAAGGTTTTATTGGGAGGTATTATTATCTCCTTGCTATAAATAATAGAACTCAGGCTCAGAGTCATTAGTGATTATTAAAGTTAAGTGGCAGAGTTGATGTGCGACCCCAAAGCTATATAGTCCCACGATTCCATAGTCCTAGGTCTCATGTAGTGAACTTGAATGGAGAAAGGATCAAAAGTGTTAACAGCAGAGGAAGCAAGATACACAAGGAAGATGCAACTTGAGGGAAGCCTTTAAACACTACTGAAACTCTAATCTTGGCTGAATTTAGGACCAATCCACAGTCTGTCTGTCACTGTGCCTGTCTAACTCACCAATCTGCCTTAAGCCTTCTTGTGTTCATGCATGTGTATTAATTTTCTAGGGCTGCAATAACAAATAACCATAGACTTCATGTTTACCACAATAGAAATTTGTTCTCTCATAATTCTGGAGGGCAGAAATTGCAAAATCAAGTCATCGGCTGGGCCACGTTTCCTCTGGAAGCTCTCAGGAGAATCCTTCTTTGCCTCCCCTTTTGGTGGCTCAAAGCGTTCCTTGGTTGGTGGCTGCATAACTTCAATCTCTGCCTCGGTCTTCACATGGCCTTCTCCTCTTCCTCCCTGTGTGTCTCTACTCTGTGTGCCTCTTATAAGGACACTTGTCATTGGATTTAGAACCCACTCAGATAATCCAGGATGGTCTCATCTCAAGATCCGTAATTTAATTACATCTGCAAAGTTTCTTTTTCCAAATAAGGTCACATTCAAACATTCCAAACATGATGAACACATCATTTTTCCACTTAACCAGTGTTGCATTTCAGGAAGCTCCCACCCTTATTCTGGATGAATACAAACAGAGAAAATCTAGGTAATTTCCTATCTAGTTGTGACCTCTTTGCTTCCACAAGCAGAGGACCTCCCTGCTCGGGGTTCAGCTCTCTGCTGTGGTTAACACTTCTGATCAAGTGTACTGATCAAGTGTAAGCAGGTTAAAGGTCCACAGAAACCAATGGGGTTTTCCCTCTTTCTTAATTGGGGCTTTTGAGATATTACACAATTAACCAGATCATACAATTTCTCTTTTCCTTCTTGGTAGAAAGTGATAAACACAACTCTGTTTAATGTTCCAGTTTGGACATGGGGCATTAGAATTTGTATTGTTATTGCACCTAAGAGTAAAAAGTCTGTCTGGGGTATGAGTAACAGTTATGACTTGAAGATCGTTTATTTTATTTCTTTTTTCTTTTTTAATTCATCAGTGTTAGTCCAATGAGCCAAAGTGAAAGAGATTTTCCCATAGCCCTGAGTTACCATATTCTGTTCTATGTATACAGACATCGAGGCATAAATGATAAGGTATAGTATGTGTTTGGAATGAAGCCCTGTAATCTGACCTACAGATCAAAAAAGTGCTAATAAGTGGCGATCAATCCATCAGCCAACAAATGGTTTTATTTTCACTCAGTGTGGGTTTCACGCTTAAAGGGGAGATAGATAATTAAGACTTCATGTTTCAAAATATTAAATATTGATTTGTAGACATTTAGCAGCAGGCATAAAGCTCTCCTGAGGGATGACAACAACTGTCTAAAAGATTATAAAAGATTTTATTTCTCTTGGTAGAATTTAGCATTTATTTCTTATTTAAAAGATGTGAAATGAGAGTTAATAAAATATTATATCAAGGAGATAGCTCGGAGCTCTGCAAATGGATGTCATGTCTGTGGTGTGTGGCTAGCCAGAGTTAAAATAAAACCGTTTTGCTAGTTTCATATCGGCTTTTGGTTTATTGAAGTGTCAGAAGGTTTATAAGCTCTTCAACTCAAGTTTTGATTGTTTTATCCAACTACTGTCACTTCTTATCAGGATTAAAGGCAGAAATCAAAGAAAAGGCCCAGGGGAGGAGGACTTCCAAATGTTGCTTTTTGCTGTCACAGTCAAAGCGCTGATACTCTCTTGACAGGCGCTTTTTCTTGACACCGACGAGTAATTAGGGAGATTTTTATAATAGGCTTCACCAATTAGTTAATACATTTTCTGATTAAGCACTCCTTTGTCTCAGCCCTAGAGAAACTGCTTAAATGAGTACAAGCTGGAGATTGGACCTATAGTTTGGGTTAGAGGGAAACACCCTGGTGAGTGCAAGTGTCACCAGGACTTTGATCTTCCCAAGACCTTGAGTCAAGAATCCTTGTCAGTGCGGGCCACCAGGACATTAGGGCCAGTACAGTATTCAGACCTCTCAGAGTAATTTTACAACCAATAGACACTACGTAATGTCTGTTTTTCTAGAACCTTGAGCAAATCTAGTGAGTTTCAAAGGGTTTATTGTACTATTGATAAGCTCTTTTGGTTGAGGGACTGCAAGAAAAAGACAAAAAATTGAATGGATGTAGGGAGACTTACAAAACAGTCTAAAGGTTCTGGAAGCATCTAACATATAAGATTTAAAAACATTTTCAGAACTTTCCAGTGTTGCTATAGCATTCTGAGAAATACAATTTGAGTCTCATCTTTATTTATACTATTTAATATACTTCAATAAAAGCAAGCATACTATTTGCCATTCAGTCTGTTGAATCAAGTTTTTATAGTTGATAAAATTAAAGTGCTGAAGTTCTAAGACTAAATTCTTTTGGCAACACAAGGCTTTGGGTTTGTCAGGTGAAGCTGAAGGTGGGTCTAGGGCCTGCTCTTCCCCTGGGGCTATGAGCAGAATTTACAGCCCTCAGAGGGCCCAGGATGGCGTGCGCCTGGTCGGCAACTTTGTTCCTAGAGTTTCCGTAGCCTTTTCCTGTATTTAGCTAAAAGAGTCACTACCCATGTCTGATCAGCTTCTCAAATTTTCTTCTACAGTGTTCACCTTGGGGTCTTTCTCTTTATTTCGGCAACTTTGTTCCTAGAGTTTCCGTAGCCTTTTCCTGTATTTAGCTAAAAGAGTCACTACCTATGTCTGATCAGCTTCTCAAATTTTCTTCTACAGTGTTCACCTTGGGGTCTTTCTCTTTATTGCTCCCTTTAATACTGGGAAAAAGTGACAGCAGTTGAATTAAAAAATTCAGAATTTTGGTTGAAGTTTTTATAAACTTTCTTTTCCATTGAAGATAATACAATGTTTGGGCATGTTGCTTAGGCAGCTCCCTCTGCTTTCTAAGGTAACATATCCTATGGGCATAACTGTGAGGAGAAATGGGTGAGAGCCTAAAGCTCCCGAATTGTAGCCATGATCTCTTCAATGCAGGAGGTCCTTGGATCTCCATGCCCAGTGATCTGCTTCCTATTGATTTTTTTTTTTTAAATCAATTGCTCCATGGGGCTTTAGAATTGCTCATTAAGGAGGTTTAGAAAGAAGCAAATTTGGTTCAAGTTTTTGTGCTGAAAATTCACACTCTCTAAATCTGAAGTGCCCACCACTAGGACTCTGCAGCTCTTATCTCCTGCTTTGCTGGCTCCATTGCATATAATCTATGGCAAAAAGGAAAAGATTTAATGAATAGCCTTGTTGTATATGAAATTGATTTCTTTAGCAAATATTCGTTTGGGAGCTCCACTGACACGCAGTGTCACAGTTCATTTTATTTTGTTTATTGTCCGGGTATATTCAATTTTAGAATAAAAATATTTTTGAATTTCCCATTTAAGAGTTTGAAGTTCATGCAGTGCATTTCAGAGCTATCTTTTGCTTACAATGAAACACTTAGAATTAAAAATGCAATCTTCTAAAGGCACATTCTTTTTTATTAGATATTTGGATGCATCATACTGTTTTATCAGTGGTAGTAAGTAGATGATAGAATAGAGAAGTGACAGAAAATCTATTTCACAGAGAAAATAGGCTCTCTTCATATGTGTATGTGATTGCATGTGTGTGAGTAACATTACAGCAATCGTAATATGATGATAGACATCTTCTGGCATCATAATGGTGAATCATAAAATAAAACACAATTTTTAAAATATGGTCTGTTTTGGTCACTTGATTATTTCACACTAGCAAAAAATAGAAAATAGACTAAAACAAGAGAATCTACTACATTAGATTTTAAATTAAGTCCTAGGCTATATCTCTTTTCACAAGTGAAAGGGAATTTGAAAGGCAAGTCATCTATTTGGAAAATAAAAGGAGACAATATAGTTAGAAATAAACACTCATATTTTGTTTTAAACATATATTTTATAAAACAAAGAAGCAGCTGTGGTTTCCATAAGAGAATCATTGAGAGTGCATTAAATGGAATATTTAAAGCTGTAAAGTTGAAGTGGGAATTTCATACCAATTATCATTGCCTCTAATAATTTAGATAGTATTTCCTAGTATGCAAGAAAATCTCTAAAGTATATGATCATGTTCATATGTATATTTAGCTTTGGAAAAACAAAACGAAACAAAGAAAAAAATCTTTTTCTTTCTGAGACCTTCCAGGAAATTCTTGTTAGACATGCAAATCCCTTCTGATTATCAGGTGATCAAGAAAGTATTTGCCATTTCTAAAATACTAAACATTAGATTCTGAAGATAATGTACCCTGAAGAGGGAAAAACCTGGCACATTTAATAATGTATACTTCATTTACAGTTCTGAGTGTGTTCGTTCTGGCTATGACATTTCCCCCAGTCATGGTTCTGATATATGCAGACCTCCAAGTACATTTTAAATAGAACAACAATTGAACGATACACTCAACAGAATTCATGAAGAGAAAATAGACATATTTCAGCATGGGAGAATATTTATGCATTATTTAACAGCAATAATGTTTGAATTCATACATTATGCAAATGCAGTTATAATCAGGAAAATGAAAGAACTTGGACTGCTGCAACATCCTTAAACCCACCATTAGGTACCTATTTGTGCATAACATTTAATACCGCACAGTGCCTTACGAGGCCACAGAGTGTCACTTGAAGAGAAAAGTTATCAGAGATTAACTGGGTATAAAATGAAAAGCTGTGAACCTTTGATTGCTACCTTGATATTGACTTCTCTAAATTTATCCTCAAACACGTGTAAGGATGTTAATGATCATTAAAATGATATTGGAATAAAATGCACTTCATTCAAATGCTGCCCCTACTAAAGCTTTCTCATATTTAGTCAGATGTGGACGGCTTCCTTTTTTTTTTAACCTAGAGAGCCCTACCTGTGTGCAGGCACTGTTCTAAGCATTTTACAAGAATTATGTACCTCATTTATCCTCATAACAATTACCTCATAACAATGCTATGAGGTAGGCATATTAGTTTCTCTACTTTACAGATGAGGAAACTGATCTACAGAGAGGATGAGTAGTTTGTCCAGGGTCACTAGGGTATTAAGTGGCAGAACTTTGGCTTTGAATCTGGGAAGTCTGAATCTAGAGTCCATACTCTAAGCCACTATGCCATATTGTTTGTATTACAATGATAGTTATTTATGTTCCACTTCCTTCTTTCAGACTGTAAACTCACCACATTAAAAATTATCATAATTGAGCATTTCTTATATCTCAGGAACTGTGCCAGTCATGGTGCATTCAAAGATGAGTAAGTGTAGCTGCTGCTCTCCTGGGACTTGCAGTCTAGCGGGGGAGATAAACATGAATATCACTGCGTTGTGGGAAGTGCAGGGATGAGCACGTAGAGGCGGGATGAAGGAGCAATAGAAAGACATCCAACCCCTCTTGAGGAATGGTGGTAGGAGAGTGAAGAAAAGCTAAAGGAAGAGATACCCAGGATTGGAGCTTCTTCCTTTCCACCTTGTCCTTTCCTTACCCTCTAACTCCTGGCATGAGGTTCTGCATATAGTAGGAACAAGAAGACAAACTTAACATTTAATTTTCCAGAGTTCGATCGCTCTGTCTCGACACCAGGGACCCAGTGACTTCCATGCTGGTGATCTTCAGATCGCTCAGTGTATAGGCAGAGTTTGGAGAAGTCATGCTCCCTTACTCTAAACAAAAGCAGTGGTTCCTGGTGGCCTATAGAGAATCTTATAAAATTCATGACCTCTCCGCAGGGGGAAAAAAGAAAAAGAAAAAAAAAAAAAAAATATATATATATATACCTATGTGTAATTCTGGGAAATTTCAAGGTTTTGTGAATGCCCTAAAACCCACTCAGGACCCCATGTTAAGGACCCCTGGTCTGAAGGACGACAACTTGAATGAGTAATAAGCTTATTTGTATGCAGTGGCAGTGAGTAAGTATAAATAAGCAGTTCTCAAGCTTTTTGATGTCAGGGGCTGGCCAATTAGCTCGGCTGGTTAGAGCACAGTATTATTGACTTAACACCAAAGTCAAGGTTTGTGATCCCTGCATTGGCCAGCCACCAACAAAACCCCAAAAACAAAAACATGAGCACATATCAGACTTTTTGATCTCAGGACCTCTGTACAATTTTAAACATTATTGACAATTCTCCCAATTTTTTTTATGTGGATTATATCAAGCTATGCTTATCTTATTAGAAATTAGAACTGAGAAATTTTAAAATATTTATTAATTCAAAAATTACAATGACAAATCCCATTACAAGCTAACATAAATGTTTTTTTTTGAAACATAACCACATTTTCTGAAACAAAAAATAATAAGTGACAAGAGTGGTATTATTTTACATTTTTGGAGATCTCTTTAATGTCTGGCTCAGTAGAATATGGCTAGACTCTCAAGTCTGTTTCTGCTTTCGGTCTGTTGGTATACGTTATTCTAGCTGAAGGATATGAAGAAAATCTGTTCTCACATAGATATGTAGTACAAAAGGGAGAGTATTTTAATAGTCTTTTAAGACTATTGTGGATATTCTTCTTTAATACTCTACCAAAACTTGGCAAGTAGTTGTTTCCTGAAGGTTACTTGCAGTGTCAAAGCTGAAACCATATTAATGAACTTCTCCTACTCTGTTGGTTAAAAGCCATTGGTCTGCTGTACATTTTGAGTGGATCTTTGATCTTGCATGATTTTTGTGACATTTTGCAATGGTCATTTGGAAATATAAGTTCACTGAGTTATGTAGATCTTCCAAATGTTGACACAGTTCATTATACAATATTGAAAAATGCATTAATTAATATTGCCATCAATCTCAGCCAAAAGTATTGAGAAGCTGCCAAGTTCATCATGTAGATACAAGTTTTTCAAAATTCTAATTTTCAGGCCGGCCCGAGGCTCACTTGGGAGAATGTGGTGCTGATAACACCAAGGCCATGGGTTCGGATCCCTGTATAGGGATGGCCAGTTAGCTCACTTGGGAGAGTGTGGTGCTGACAACACTGTGTCAAGGGTTAAGATCCCCTTACTGGTCATCTTAAAAAAAAAAAAAATTCCAATTTTTCACTTGAAACCTTTAATTTTATCAATGGCAACAAACATTGTCAATTGTTTCTCATGAAATGATAGGTTCATTTCATTTATTCTTGAGAAAATGTCCCAAATACACAAGATTGAGTAATTATAGATTGCCAGTCATTGTTTCAAGTATAAATGGCATTTCAAAAAGTGGCGTGTTAAGCTCACAACCGGAACATTGCACGAGTGCTTTCCCTTGAGAAAAAGCTGTATGTCTATAGGCAGCAGAAGTGCTTCATGTCTACTTCCCATTTTTTTCATCTAAATTATTAAATACTGTACTCAAGAGCTGAGTTTTAATGAAATCAGTAACAATTCATCAAGGATTTCCTAAGCGACACTAGGTTTTTTATAAAACTGTGTGTGTGACAGTTGAAAAGCACATTGCCTATATTGTACAATTGGATGTCATGGCCTTGATTTTGCTAAGGCACCAGAAGTCTTTCCCACCACTGCTTTTGCATAATCAACGCAAGTAGCCCACACAATGAAAAAGGCAAATAATGGCTTAGTATTATTGCGAAAATAGTTATGACTGTGCAAATGCCCTGAAAGGCTCTCAGGGACGCTCAAGACTGCATTCCACACTTTAAGAACTACTGGTGTAGAGGACAGATACAAAGAGAAGAACCTGTGGAGGAAGGTTGAAAAGAAAGGTCTAGGGAAAAGACTTGGCATGGAGAGACACGAACTAGTAAAAGTAATAGAAGTAATGGTATCGACCTAAAGTGGTTAAAATGTGGGTCATCGGGCCGGCCCGGTGGCGCACTGCTACAGTGCACCGCTTGGGAGCACGGCGGCGCTCCCGCCGAGGGTTCGGATCCCACATACAGACCGGCCGCTCACTGGCTGAGCGAGGTGCGGGCGCAACACCGAGGGTTGCGATCCCGTTGCCGGACACGAAAAAAGGAAAAAAAAAATGCGGGGAATGGCTGGGACTTCCTGGATGCTCAGTACCCCCAATTGAACACTGTTTTGCCCCAGGAAAAGGACCTGAGCTTCCTTTGGCAGTCATTTTTCTAACTGCAATTTTTTGGCTTAGTGCTTTGAACACACCAATATCTGTTTCTCTGGGTAGAATGTAAAGAAAGTGAATAGGAAATGGTAGGGGGAATAACACTCATCGAGCTAAAAGCAGAGATTTTTTAAAAACCTCACAAAACAAAGGCTTCTTAAAGTGAGCTTGTATTGTGAACACGTAAGCTTCAGATATCTGTTTCTCTGGGTAGAATGTAAAGAAAGTGAATAGGAAATGGTAGGGGGAATAACACTCATCGAGCTAAAAGCAGAGATTTTTAAAAAACCTCACAAAACAAAGGCTTCTTAAAGTGAGCTTGTATTGTGAACACGTAAGCTTCAGAGAATCCAGGTTCAGAGTGGAGTGTTGACAGAGGCAAGACTAGAGAAGCAGGAGAAGGCTGTTGTGCAGTAATTAAAACTAAACTGAAGAAGCTGAAAGATGCTTGTTATTCTGTGTTTTCATAGCAGTGTGTTCAAGCTGCCGTGGAGGAGGCTCTATTAGCATTTACATTACAAATCTCATTTCTTCAGAGGTCATAGCTCAAGCTGAAAATTCACTTCTGGTGGAAACTCCTTACCTTTCTGTTGGCCCATGTCACAAAGGGATGCTTCTTATTTTTATTTTAGTTATCTAAATACTGTAGAGTTGCCTGGTAATAAATCAGCTTTATGCAGTGTTTTTCTTCTGTTTATCTGTAGTCATCTGGAAATACTAAATTTTCTTGCATTAGGGTAGAATCCTATATAATACACAGATCACTGATAAAAAGATAATTTTGGGTTGTGAAACAGGTTAATAAGAAAGAATATTACTAGCCATTCATCTTTCTGTCTCCAAGGCAAACAATACCTTCCAGACAGATAGCGATTGATGTCTTTTTAAAAATGCAATGGTAATTTCCCCACCAAGATTATTGCCATATGGATGGAAACTTGTGGTAGAAAGTTATCCTAAGATTTAAGTTTCATTCATACTTTGTGATTTCCCTGGCAACACCATTTCTTTAAGCACAGTTAAAGTATATTGTGTAGAATCTTTCATATGGTCCAATATGCAGTTATTTCTGGGACAAAGTTAGCATTTGGCAGTGTTTCCTGCCAAGGAATTTTGCAAAGGAAATTGCTATGCTGTGTGTTGCATGAAGGATATAATCTGCTAGGGTACTGAATACCTACACAATGAATAAAAATATGTCCTCTCAGCAGAAAAAAGCCAGGACTAGAAAAACTTGTCTTGCTTTTTGCTGTGGTTTGATTGTTCCCCCAAGCTCTTGTTGGTACTTAACCCCCAATATGGTGGTAGAAGGTGGGGCCTTTGGGAGGTGATTGGATTACAGGGATTGATCCATTCATGGAGTAATGGGTTGATGGTTTGATGGGTTGTCATGGATATGGTTTTGATAGCTTTAAAAGGAGAGCAAGTGAGAAGGTACCTCTCTTGCTCTTGCCAACTCTTGCCATGTCATACCCTGCCTTATGGGGCCCTGCAGAGAGTTCCCACTAGAAAAAGGATCTCTCCATATGCACGCCCTGGACCATGGACTTCCCAGCCTCCAAAAGAAGAAATAAATTCAATTTGTTTATAAATTACCCAGTTTCAGGTAGTTAGTAATAAGCAAGAAAAACACTCTTCTTTCCTCTGTGAGTCATAGTCAGGCTGAAAAGAGGACAAGTACACAGCTTTGGAGAGAAAAGTAAAGGAGATCAGGTGTTTCATGATTTCACCCAGTTGGGAAAAAATACTTTTTTGGTCTGGAATGTTGTAGACATCCACATGTGGCTTTGTAACTAATACGGAGATTGAATACGTTTATGTAATTCTGGACTCGGGATAAAAGATTAATGCAACAACTCTCCATTAGAGTAGTCTGTTAAAATACCCAATGGATTTCTCAAAGTTCTTTTTGGAAGTGTCTTGTTTGGAAGTTTATGTAAGAAGAATCATAGAAATGTCATAGAGATAAAGGGGCCTTAGAGATGCTCTATTTCTAACCCTTCATTTCCTAGGTGAAATATATTTTCAGCTTTTTAGGATCATATCAAACGAGTTAACCTCCGGGTGGAAATAGGCTGGAAACTTGAATTCCTTTCAAGACCTAAGTTTTCATGATTTATTAATAATAGATATAAAAATACTTGCATTGAAATAAAAGCCCTCCATAAATTCTAGCTATTATTATTACCTTGTTAGGTGCTACAGAGTGAAGTGGTAACAATAAAACTAGGTCTACACTGGCTGAGAAAGAGACTGTTTCTCTATAGAGCCTTTCAGGAGAAGAGAAAGCAGCCTCAGCCTGCTGACTTATCTTAATGGGGAGTAGTTGAAAAGAATGTAGAATTTCCAAATCGACACAAAAGCAGTATAGGTGTCATTTCAATCTCATATAACCTAAAGAAACCTCCTTGTTCCCCTTGTGAGTTAGAATGAATATGGCCTAAAAAGAGGCCACAGGAAGGAAGGATGATATTTGCTTACTCACAGTGAAGACTGTACCTGTAATCTATCTGTAATATTGAGGCCTTTGTTTTTAGAGAGGTGTAATACACCTTTCCCTCCCCTGCTCCTGCACACATTCCAGGCTGAAACGTGGTACCAAGAGCTTTATCCCGCACAGTTTCATTATTAATAGTGCTATCATTAATGCAAATGTTGACACACTATCTGCACAACCATTTTCTAGTAAGGAAATCCACAAATAGTATTTGACGTCTTGTTTACACAGTAGCTACAGTGTGTAGTTTTCACTGTTCTTCGCATCTTTTCTGGGTATTGGAGCTCCATATCATTTTGGCCTAGTTCAGAATCTTTTAATATGCAAACCTGAATCAACATCAAAGGACAAGTCAGCTTCAGAATGATTTTCCACACTAACAGTCTGTGCATCTCTACCAAATATCACATTGATTACTACACATTTTTAAGATTCAATGGTTTCAGGCTGATTTTTTTTTGGCCATTAATATGATGTGTGGACTTACATAATGTGGTTTTGGGGCATTATTTTTTTTTTAGAAGTTCTCATTTTCTTTTAAAAAATATACTCTTTATTAAATATGTAATTTTTAATATAATCCGGGATTTTCTAGGATCATGATGTTAATGATCCTTCAATTATTTTAAACCATTGCTTGCAATGCTAGAAGTTCTCATTTTCTTTTAAAAAATATACTCTTTATTAAATATGTAATTTTTAATATAATCCAGGATTTTCTAGGATCATGATGTTAATGATCCTTCAATTATTTTAAACCATTGCTTGCAATGCAATTAAGCAGGACACTGTAGATCTTTAACATCAGGGTTTCTCCTGTATGTCTAGAACCATTATATAACTATGGCGGACTTGCTATCAATTCTGCAGGATTTTGATCAGAAACAATCTTTTAAGAGCTATATTTCACCGTAGGATGCAAACGTCTTGTCTCCTAGGAAAAGCACTGTAGAGAGGGTTTGCTAATTGATTTTTCCTTAAGAACAATCTGTTTCTCTTCCAGTTTATTATAGGAAACACTGGCGTTTGTCATTTTTCCAATACTTGGAGCTTGCTGCCTTAATAAATGCACATATCAGATGACGCTCTCTCGTCGTCTGATGGGCGGATGGGGTTGGGCAGAGGAAGGTCACAATGATGTTAAATTTGCTGCTGAGCAAAGGATCAAAGTGTAAATGGAATCCTGAAAGCTGGGAAATGTGAGTGTGCCAGTGTAAATAATCTATTAATTATTGACAGCTAAGGGACTGAAAATTCCTATTTAGTCATAACATCTTTATTTTCATACTGACTGAACCATTTTTGGCATTTTTAAAATTAAAGCTTTCTTTTATTACAGGTATGAAATATTTCAATTTATAGTAAATCTCTGCTGGTGCTTTCTTCTTCTTTTTTGTCTGATTTCTGAATACTAAAGCAATATCGGATGTGACGTTAGGCAAGAAGAGATCTAAGTATGAGAAATACAACAATGGTTTTAAGATTACCTACACATTTAAAAAATTTTGTTTCTACTTACAGGGGAAACAAACCCCCAGGAACAAAGTAAGTGATGTCAGAGAAGCTTCGGGCGTGTTTGCTATTTATAGAAAGTAAATGACATTGAAGGTACTGACACTTATGAGACCATTTAGTATATACTGCAGAACTATAGGCCATTTTTCAAATATTTTGAAATATATCCAAGAAAAGTACAAAGAAAATATGAAATATTTTATTGCCCATGCCATAAGTTTTTTAAATGATTACTATAAATGGGGCAATGATATGATACCTTATGTTCAATTTCTATATCTATATAAATCATCGTAGTTTCTTTTAATGTTATAGCCAGCATAAGCTATTTGTTTAATTGAAGTAACTGACACTCTGCTCATCACAGTTTAACTGGAAAGAGTATAAATTTAGCCTAAATAAAAGGTTGGTACCATGCCAGAACATTTGGGGACTTCTGAGGCACAGTGGGTTGGTGCCCCTGACATGTGGGGAGCAGCTTTTATTAACAGCACACTTCCATTGACAAGGTAACGTGCAGACCTTTGATAACTATAAAGGCCCTCTCTTCTGGGTTTCTTAACAAACTGAAAGGTTGAATCAGGTTCCCTGAAGTTTGTGAACCCCTTTTTGTACATTTGGGTCAAGTCTGAAGCCCAAATGGGCCAATTTATGTTTTCAGGTTGGTTTTGCTTTGAGTTGAGGAAATATGTTTGAACCTTCCATTCAGCCATCAAACTCAGGGGGTGTGAATAACAGTGAACTGCTCACACGAGCCTCTGCACACCTACACTGCTGTGTTTCCTACTGCTGGACTGCTGGTCTGAACTGGCCTCAAAGGACTTGACACCAGGGGGAGGTCTTTCATGTTTCTCTAGCTTTGATTTCACACTCTCAGTTACTGATCATTTATGATAAACTGGAGCCTTTTGAGGTGAGCAATGTCATGGCTACTGCCTAGATTTGAAATGACACTAGATTGATGCATTTTACAACTAAAACATATATAAAATATTTGCTTTTTAAAATAAATGTTTTAGGACTGGCTGGTTAGCTCAGTTGGTTAGAGCCTGGTGTTGGTAACACCAAGGTCAAGAGTTCATATCCCCATACGGCCAGCCACCAAAAATAAAAAATAAATGTTTTAGATAATATGTCCAAGATAGAGAGAGAAAGAAAAAAGATAGAGAGGAGTTCCTATGAAATAAATTTGGTGTAAGAAATGTAATTATATAGTTTGTTTGAAAGCAGAAAGAAGGCAGGAAGGGGTAAGTAAGAAGGGAACTTAGAGGTCACCCAAAGGGCAAACCATTATTCCTATTAGAATCACACAGTAGGAAGGAGTCTGTGTCTTGTCTTCAGTTTAGAAAGATATTTTCCTTCTTCAGAGAGATGTCTTGGGCTGTGTGTTCTGGAACAACATCGGAAATAGAAGAAATATGTATCCGTCCTTACTGCTGGTATCGAGGGAGACCACTCAGCTGTAGCCCTCCTAGTGGGCGAAAAGCTCATTCTGTCCAGCAGAGGGCACTAGTAACTAGTGCACACCAGTCAACACCTCCTGGTATTTCCCATATGATGAATAACTGTATTTTCAATACTTCACAAGCCATAGTAATGAGAAACACCAGCTCTTACTTTTGTTATTGTTGTTATCATGACATAATCACATCACTTTTCTTTACTCCAGCGAACATCTCCAGTTCCTCTAGCTTCAATGAAAATATCAGTGTCCAGTTCAAAGCATTCAACATCCAGAATGGCCTTATTGAAACAAAACCACACAGACATTTTCACACTTCGGAGTAAAATGAACTTCCCTAACTGTTCTCACATGAACATTTCTGCTCATTTAAGCTGGATTCCAAAGCAGAAAGACAACGATCCTGAACACCTGAGATCTTTGCATGGGTGGAAGAGGTGCTTTGGAATGTTTAAGACCCAAAGCTCTGCTGCCCCAGTTAAAACTTTTTACTGAGGAGACCCAATCAAAGTTAAACAAACGTTAATTTCACAGGCACACTCCAAAAATTTTAAGTAGCTATCTCTTTACATATTCAGATATTATTTGAGTAACGTCTTATACATATTCAGATAATTACATTAATTTGGCAGCCTGCTGTGTGTTGATGGAATAGAACAAACGTTAATTTCACAGGCACACTCCAAAAATTTTAAGTAGCTATCTCTTTACATATTCAGATATTATTTGAGTCACGTCTTATACATATTCAGATAATTACATTAATTTGGCAGCCTGCTGTGTGTTGATGGAATATAATTCCTTGAAGAGTGACAAATATTTCAAATGTATTACCAAAATATCATTTTCAAAATTTAACTAAATAGATTTGGTCCTTTTTTTTTATCACTCTGCACCAGAATGTGCAAAAGGGACAAGCAAGGGAACTCTATACATCCTAAATGTTCCTGAGTAAATGTCCAGTAAAAGCCAATAGCAATATCTATTGATCATTGACAAGAAAGAGTTTCTTGCAATATTTCTATACATAAGCAATCTAAAAAGATTATTATTGAATCATGGTTATCTAAGTATAAATTGTAAGTGTATTCTTATTCAAAAGAAAACTCATAGGGCACTTTACATTAAATTATATTTATATCCCCATGTGTTTATATACGTACATACACACACATATGTGTGTGTGTTTAATTTTGGATTTCTGTGATTCTCTTTTTTTTTTTTTCTGGGACCTAAACCTTATGGGTATGTGTGATGATTAAAAAATAAATAAATAAAAGCATGAATGTAAACTACCTATCATTGAAATGACATATTTTACTATAAAACTATACCTCCTATGGCTTCCACTGAAAATGTAGAATACAACACTGGTCAATCAATCAGTCAAACAGAGTTTTGAATGTTATCGATATTTTCTTATCATTGGTTTATAGATAGTGTCCATTTCACTTTCTATCACAGTCATGCCTGGTGAATGTAGAAAAAGTTGCATTCAGGGCTGGCCCGGTGGCACACTGGAGAGTGCGCTGCTTGGGAGTGCAGCAGCGCTCCCGCCGAGGGTTCGGATCCCATGTGGAGACCGGTTCCTGCTCACTGGCTGAGTGCGGTGCGGGTGCAACGCCGAGGGTTGCAATCCCGTTACCGGTCAGTAAAAAAAAAAGACAAAAAGGAAAAAAAAAAAAAAGAAAAAGTTGCATTCAGGAATATGGGAAAATGTTACAGGAAGATTTATGCCATTTTGAATGGAATGTTTCAGGTTGCCTGAATTTTTAATACCCTTTTCTTGTCACGGAGAAGAGAACTTTGTTATCTTTGGCTTTCATTAGAGTTCTCACTTCAGAGTGGGTTAGTATGGCTTTCCGCTTCCCAAGCTGACATCTCTTTTCTCTTTAGCATCTGTTACATAAACAGGGTGAATGGCTACAGGACTCCAAACCTGAGAGTGAAGCAGCTACCCCCTTACCCTCTCTAGCCAATGTAACGAACTGACAGCACTTAGCTCTCTGTCCCCCTGCTGTCTTAGCTCTGAAGGGACTCTGTGGCACTCCCTTCCTGACATCGAGGCACTGATGACAGGCAGATCTGAGGGAAGGGGTGTTGGGAAGAGAGCAAAGGAAGGACGTCCGGTGGTGTGGGAATGATGACCACAAAGGAAATTATTTTATTAATACTGCTATAGTGCTCTTTGCATATTTATCTTACTGATTCTTGCACCATCCCTCTGAGAAATGTATAATTATTATTACCTCCCATTTAAAAAATTTTATATGCATATTTGTATATATATATATTTTTTTTTTTTTAAGTAAAGGAGGGAGAGGAGAAATACTCTAGATAGGATTTGTGTTTCTTTTCTACTCTTTGGTAGAAAATGTTAAGGCAGGGATTGTGCAAATCAAAATGCCTTAAACACCAAGGAAAATCTTATGTCGCACAACGAGAAGCTTCAGTGTAGGGTGGCTCCTCAGGACTGGCCCTCAGCCTTCTGCTCTGCTGTCTTCATGGTGCTCTGGATTCATCCTCAGCTGCGTCTTCAGGGTCATAAGTTGGCTGCCTCAGCTCCAGGGGTCACGGTCACACTGCCCCACAACACAGTCTCTATCCAGCACAGGCTCTTGAAGCAAAGACTAAATAAATCCGGTGTAGCAAATTGAACTGTCTCACCTCTGAGTTCCAGCGTTGGCTTAATTCTCAGGCTTCACGTGAAGCAAGATGGCTCTAGTTGCTCCTGCTTCTTTGGTTCAAGTACATCACAAGGCAAAGGAAACAACAACAACAAGAAAACACCTGAGGCTTAGTGAGTTTCAATAATCTGTTCCAGGATTTTGAAGCATATATGGAACATGGTGCCCTTTGTTCTGTCTCTAAGTCCAATGTTCTGCTCTGAAAGGTGTTTGGGTTAAGAGAAGACAGCCCTCTCAGGTATCTTTTATTTGTGCACACTTCTTTGTACATGGTAGGCACTCAATCAGCATCAGCTGATTTGATTTTAGGCTTAAAATGAAATTAGAACAGAGCTCCCTTGGGCTATTTGACTTTGTTCTCTCTCTGGCATTTCCCAGTGTTAAATTTAATTGCATTTGAGCCAGACTCTACTGTTCTGATTCAGGACAATGTCCAGAACCCAGATAGCTTTTCTGCTTGTTTAACTCTGTGCTAACATTAACATACATGGAGAAAATCATAATCAGTGGACTTATTCTGTGGTTTCAGGATCCTGGCCCCACTCTATAAGCAATCAGCCAATTAATTCACACTTTTGGGGCACCTCCACTGGTACCCCATTCTAGCTGCTCCAAAATATGTGAGATGTAGTGCTTTTTGTCAAAGTGCTTGCAATGTATTTGGAGAAACTTGTCAAGTACATGTAAAAAGTTGGCTAACTATTTTAAGGCACTATATATGCATCAAATAAAAAAGCTCTATGGCAGGTCTACTGCACAAATAGATGTAAGATGTGAGCTGGCCCCTGGCAGGTGAACTGGCCTCAAGGGAGCAGAATAATAACCCT
>NW_007727225.1:187739-190704 GCF_000696425.1 Galeopterus variegatus
TAGTGCTTTTTGTCAAAGTGCTTGCAATGTATTTGGAGAAACTTGTCAAGTACATGTAAAAAGTTGGCTAACTATTTTAAGGCACTATATATGCATCAAATAAAAAAGCTCTATGGCAGGTCTACTGCACAAATAGATGTAAGATGTGAGCTGGCCCCTGGCAGGTGAACTGGCCTCAAGGGAGCAGAATAATAACCCTGGTGGAGAAGCTCTGCTCAAATCTAATAAACATGGGGTTTCTCAGATATCTGAAGCTGCATAACTTAGCAGAATTGGAGCTGAGTATGCCTCAGAGGCACACCTTGGTCCTGGAAAATTGGGGCAATCACTTAGGGCTGTGAACTCTATGCAGTGGGACAGTGATTCGGAGAATCAGCCTTGGGGGGCAAAGAGAACATTTCTATTTACATAGATTTCACCAAGATGAAGAATTTGAGGGATCTGTCCAACAAAGAATAGTCAATGTGTGTGCTCATTGTGGCCAACACACAGCTCCCCTTTATGACTTATTTAATGTGGATTTTATTTAAACCTAATTTCACATGCCTGTAAATCTTATCAGGAGTATGGGTTCAGTGGACTTGATAGCAAGAATTCTCTCTCTCGTTGCCATTTCTTCATGTGGAGCTTCATTATGGGTTCAGTGGACTTGATAGCAAGAATTCTCTCTCTCGTTGCCATTTCTTCATGTGGAGCTTCATTCTGAAGCTTGGATTAGGAATAGAGGTATAGATTTGGAAGTCAACAATACAGAGGTGACTATTAACATCAGAAGAGTAGATGAGTTATCTAGGCAAGAAATTACATACTGAGGGGAAGGCCAGAGACAGAGCCTGGAGGATTGTCCACTAAACTTGATCTTAACCACAGTTGTGACTCTGGCCTTTGATGCCTCATTTGTAAAGTGAGAATAATAGCATCTACTTCATAGGGCTTTGGGCTTTGTGAGGATTTCGTGAGTTAATAGATGCAAAGCATTGGAAAGTTGCTGGGCAGAAAGGAAATGCTCAATATTGTTGCTATTAAAACTAATCAAATTCCAACTTTCCCCTTTTCCCATTCTCCTCCCTCTACACATTTCCTCTGTCCCCATGAAACCACCCTAATGTCCTTCTACTCTCTCTGGATGTTTAGGACTCTCTGCCAAGCTCCTCTTGAGCAATGTGTGAGCCTCCAGGCCTCTCTCTTTACTTTGCACAACCCAAACTTAACTGTTCCCCTTAAAGTCCTACTAGCTCTATCACGGGTGTTTGCATTTTAACTGGACAATTCCTTAATGTGAAAGAATGTCTGCATTGCTGAGAGTTCAGGCATGGGCAGCGATTTCTAGATACAGGGATCTCTCTGTGCCCTCCTCAAAACATGCTTGTAAGCAGACCCTTACTCACGTGACACCTTGAAAGGAGAGAGAGGACAATGAAGAAAAAGGCACAGAGCAATGAGCAGTAACAGGATGCCGTTATTTCCACAGAAACTAAGAACTGATTAAAAGAGAGAAGCAAACAAATTTGTGATCATTTGAAGCCTAAAGACACATTTAATAGCATTTCTTAATTTCTTTAAGTCTCTATCTTTTCCCCCCTATGGAAGATATCTGCCTGATATAACGTAAACCACTAATACTGTGCTCCAGGCAGAACAAGGTCCTGTGAGCCAGTGCAGGCTGGTTTCAGGGAAACTAACAGCATTATTGATTTTAGTCAGGCTCATTAGAATCAGTGTTACATGCCCTCTTCCTCTACCAGATTGTATTTGGACTTCATTAAGAAATCTCATTACATTAAAAGGAGGTAGCAATGAGTTCTGTAAATAAAAAATTTCCAAAGATGGATTTGTTATATGCATATATATCTGTGAAGCCTGCTTTGGGTATCAATCTGTCAAGAAATGGAATCATATGTTTTCTGATTCTACCTTGCTTTTTTAAGATTATATTGAGAATATTCACCAAATTCCAGCAGCTTACAGGAAAGCTTCACTTGTTTTCCTGTTAGCAGTCCCTGTGCCGTGTATTGTTACACGACCTGGGCGAGACATCACATCACATAATGACTACAGACAGCTTGAAGGGATGAACACGGGCTTTTTCCCTTTCCGTACAGCTCAATAACACAATAGACTTGTGAATCCCAAACTGAGAGCTATAAAAACGGAGTTGAGTCTATAGTCAGCCTTGCCCAGGTTTTTGTTTTTTTGTTTGTTTGTTTGTTTTTAGTGCAGGAATATGGAGGACTGGAAGAGATTTGAAATACTCCCTCATTTCTTCTTCAATATGTGGCATTTCATTTGGACTCGGTGGCTTAAGTGAATTGATAAAAGTTGATGGAAATGAACTGATAGAGGAAATTACTTTTCCAATAGAAAGAGTTACAATATGCACTTTTCTCTTAGACACTTATTCCTGTGTCTGTTTATTCAGGATCAGCACCTACAGCCTTGTAAATATTGTAGAAAATGAGGAAACTATTTAGTCAGACCACACAGTGTGGCTTCAACTGAAACCAAGGGGACAGTTCCGGGATCCCCATTTGAGAGGTGGGGAATGGTGAGGCATCAAAGGTGTTCCCGGAGAAACCCCTCACCTGCATCTCTCTCTGCTTTAAACAAAGCTACCCAGTATATAACCCTGTACATCCTTCATCACAGAGTGCTTCACTGTGTCCCACCCAGTTGACATGTAAGATCTCTCTAGTTCAAGGAATTAGTCCAATCATTGAATTAATACTGACATGGAAGAAAGACCTAAACACTAAGATGCAAAGTAGAACATTACAGTGCAAGGAGAGTCCTGTGAAGAGGTTGGGAGAGCTCCTAGGACTCAAATACCCTGGTAAAGGGTGACAGGTTGATTTCTTCCATCTCTTCTGACATGGTTTGTTCCATCCACCATACTCTGTAGAGTAGTAATGGTGTCACAAATGTACCCAAACCACACAGAACTGTGCTGGGAAAATGTAGTATCTTT
>NW_007727225.1:191196-193250 GCF_000696425.1 Galeopterus variegatus
ATGGTTTGTTCCATCCACCATACTCTGTAGAGTAGTAATGGTGTCACAAATGTACCCAAACCACACAGAACTGTGCTGGGAAAATGTAGTATCTTTATGGTCTATAAAAGTCGTGTCTTTATGTTGGTCTGTGTCTTCTTTATGGGTCCCCCATCACCTGGATACTTAGAATTGCCAGTTAACGAGATGTTAGTCTCCTGTTTTAAACAATTTCATTTCAGCCTCTGGTTCATCCATCTGGCCTCCTGTCCTGGCCACACAATGGGGACTAGGCTTAGTCCTAAAGGCTGTGGGTATCCCGGGGACCTGCAGCCTGCAAGAGTGTGCTGGTGCTAGTTCCAGCATTCCTGAGTTCTCCTATAGCTTAGGTTTTATATTACTACCCGCTGTTGGGATGTGACCACGTGATGGGGAGAGGTCAGGGGAGGGAGCTGCGTGCGTATCCGGTGGTGTACGCTTCCCTTTATCTTTGCTTCTTTTCTTCCTGCTGGTCTTCAGTGCTGGCAAAGTTGGACTTTTGTTTTACTTCCTCCTCCTGTTTGATCACGACTTTGAGACTTTTTCTTTATCCTATATTCTCCTTGCAGATTCTAGCATCATAACTCATTCCCAGAGGCCATTAAGATTTAAAAAGAGAAACCAATTGACCAACAAAGGATTACAATTTAGAAGGTATTTCAAAAACATCACACCTATTGCCCACTGTTATTATTTTGGTAGGAGTGAAACTTGAGTATAATTATAAAATATTGTGGCTTTCTTTTTTCCATATAAACCTTTTACAGAATATCCATTTTCAGAGACAGAATGGAATTGTCCATTACCCTAGATTCCATATTGTTCAGCTAGATATCTTCCCAACCTCTTAATACCTCTTAATGTTAAACGTTCCAATACACGAACTTTTGGGAACACATTTGAACCATAGCATGGTCTGATTGTTATCAGTGTGCATTTATATTTACAAAATTCTCTTGCAATGAGTTCATTATAGCCCTTCAAAGCAAGGAAGTTATTCACTAATATTTCGCACTGTTGTATATACAGAGACATTAGGTTATGAAATTAGTTTTCTAAGCTTCTACAGAGGGGGAAAATGATCTCATTGTACTCGACACTAGTCAAACCTACTCTGGGGTATTTTATACAATTCTGGATACATCACAAATGATTGCACATTCCTTGGAAGGCAACTGGGATTCAATCATTCAACAAATATTTCTTCCACTCTAACTGCCAGCCCTCTTTTTAGGTGCTATGGATACAACGGTGAAGTGTTAAATAAGGTAGACAAAGTCTCTGCCCTCGGGGAGCTTGCATTCTGGCAAGCAAAATAAGAAAGAGGTATATAGGCAAATACGAAGACTATTTTAGGACCTTCAAGAACATACCAATCAGAAGAAGAGAAACCTTGGGGAAGGAAAAATGAGACTTGATGGCTGTAAATAGTAGAAGGTCTGGATTTTAGAAGAGGAATTTAAGCTTTCAGTAGGTGTTGCTCCATGAGACAGGACTCATGTCTCCTCATCAGTGGGGAGGATTAGGGAGGCAGATATTGCTTAGCATAAGAAAGAACTGTCTAACAATTAGAGCTTTACTGCATCTGAAAGTAACAAACTTTTGAGAAAGAAAGTGTCCAGATTGGGCCAGATAGAGAGAGTGGCAGGGGGCTGCCTGCTTTCAGAGGAGAGTTTGAAGTTGGTCTGTCCAGAGTCATTTAAATCCATTATTTCTATGATTCTATGCCCTTGGGTAATTAACTTTCAAGTTTATCATTCTGGGCTCATGACTCCCTGAAAAACAGAGTACTCCTAAACTAAGATACACACCTAAGCACACAAAGTAATCACAGTTAGGTATTTTGGACAGCAGGCTAACACCAAGAGATCGCATGGGGCCTATTATCAAGTCTGGTAGAACAAAGACTTCGGAGGGGTTTTCAAGAAAGGACTAGAAATGGTATTAGAGTGTGTGTGGGGGGAAGAGGAGGATGATGGTGACAAGGGGTTGACAGGCCGGAGTCAGGAGACATGGTTCTGTCACTAGATGGTTGA
>NW_007727225.1:193946-194682 GCF_000696425.1 Galeopterus variegatus
ATGGTGACAAGGGGTTGACAGGCCGGAGTCAGGAGACATGGTTCTGTCACTAGATGGTTGAAGCAAGTCATTTAATTTTCAGGCCTCAGTTTCCTTATGTGTAAAGAACACGTTTGCTTTGTTCAATCTCTAAGGTCCTAACCAGATCTGATATTCTGTGCTTGTAGAAGATGGGAAGAGAAGTATATATCCCCTTTTCTTGCCATTAAACCTTTTTTGACTGAAAGGGCTGATAGTGAGTTGGATAAAGGAATGTTCTGTGCTATTGTTTTCACACAAGTTCAGTCCTATGTCCAGCTGCTCTATTCTGCAGCTGAGTGTTCAGAACTTTGGGCCGTATAGACAAACTTTTTTGTGTGTGGTGACTATATGGTATTGCAGTTAGTGAGAAATTGGTTTATGGACAAAAAGAATGATTACATATTGCAATGATGAATATGCTAATCATCCTGATATAATCATCATACATTGTATACAGTTATTGATATACAACTCTGTACCCCACAAATATGTATAATCACATGTTTCAATACAAGGATTGATTCTAAAATTTACTCACTTGGATGTTACCTTGTAATAATGGTTAAGATTAAGATAGGCAAATGGTCAATAAGCACATGAAAAGATGGACAGCTTCATTAGTCATCAGAGAAATACAAATCAAAACCATAATGTTGGGAATCCATTGGGCGGTTCTGGCATAGCATCTGTCACACAGTTGCAGCATTGGGAGAGC
>NW_007727225.1:196116-197409 GCF_000696425.1 Galeopterus variegatus
TCTCTTTCTCCACGTCAGGGCCTCTCCACATGGCCTGTCTACATAGGTTGGTTTGTGCTTCTTCACAGTATGGTGGTCTCAAGGTAGTAATGCTTCTTACACAGTGACTCAAGTCTATAATGCAGGATCCAGACAACCCGAGAGAATCTGCAGTCACTCTTATGATCTAGCCAGGAAAGTCACATAGCATCACTTCTGCTATACTCTAGTCATCAACCAGTCGCTAAGGTTTGGCCCAGATTCAAGGCAAGGGGCCAGAGAATTTACCTCTTCATAGAAGGAGGGTGGAGGAATTTGCAGAAATGTTTTAAAATTGCCACTGTCTGTGCAGAAGACATTCTTTGGTTTATGCAATAATTACTCTGGTGAGAGATATTACTTCTCTTTTCCCTTTACTTCATCGACCAATTTCCCCCTTTTTCATGATCCCCTTTAAATGTTTACAAATTAAAGACTTCAGCACTTAAAAAAATAAAATAAAAACCACAACGAGATACCACTTCATACTCATTAGGAGGGCTAAATCAGAAAGTCAGATAACAACATGTGTTGGCAAGAATGTGAAGAACCAGAACCTTCATACACTTCAGGCGGGGATGTAAATGCAGCTTTCAAAAACAGTCTGGCAGTTCCTCAAATGACTAAATATACAATTACCATATACCCAGCAACTCCACTTCTAGGTATATGTGCAAGAGAAATGAAAACAACTGTTCATACAAAAACTTGTACATGAATGCTATGGCAGCATTATTCATAATAAACAAGAGGGAGAAACAACCTAAATGTCTATCAACTGACAAACATAAACAAAATACATGGAATATTATCTGGTCATATAAAGGAATGAAGTATTGATACATGCTACAACATGTGTGAATCTTGAAAACACAATGCTAAGTGAGAAAAGCCAGTCACAAAAGACCACATAATGTATGATTCTATTTACCTGAAAATGCAGTGTAGGGAAATCTATAAGACAAAAACTAAATTAATGATTACTTAGGAATTGGAGGATAGGGGAGTGATAGCTAAGGGGTACAGGGTTTCTTTTTAGAAAATATTCTAACGTTCTGATCATTGCACATATCTATGAATGTACTAAAAGCTATTGAATTGTACACTTTAAATAGATTAATTTTATGGTGTGTGAATTATATCTCAATAAAGCTCTTTTAAAAAGTAATATTTGAATCTCTGGATCATAATGGTCTTAAATGGAATGCTTGACTTTTCTTTTTTTTTTTTTTTTCCTTTTTTGTCTTTTTTACTGACCGGTAACGGGATCGCAAC
>NW_007727225.1:198026-232593 GCF_000696425.1 Galeopterus variegatus
TAAGCCTTTTAAATCTCTGTTATAGCAAGTACGAAAATCAGACATTCAGTCTCTGATGATTTGGGGAAACTGGGTTTGCTGAAGGATAATTCCTGGTTTTTTTAGTACTTTCTGTGTCCTTCTTCCTAGGTTCTCTGTATTAGTCCATTTCTGTTGCTTATAACAAAATACACAGAAGTGGGTTATTTATAAAGAAAACAAAATTTATTGCTTACAGTTTCTGAGGCTGGGAAGTCCAAAGTCCAGGGAACACATCTGGTGAGAGCCTTGGTGGTGGCAATAGTGATGGCAGAGTGTCACACTGTGAAATGGTGGAGCAGAGAGAGCAGAGACTAACCTCCTCACTTGCTCTTTTCTTAAGGCCCTCCAAACCACGCCCATGGCCACCATTTTTAATCCATTCACTGCAGCACGGTCCTACAATCTAATCACCTCTTCAAGGCCCCACCTTTCAATTACCATAATAGGATGTCCCACCCTCAACAGTTACAGTGGGGATTAAGCTTCTACTATATGAAATCTGGGGGACACAATTCAATCAATCTACAACATTCTCCCTCCTAGAGAGGCAACTGTGAGATTCAGAACAGTGAAAGATGTGGGAGAGATCCACAAATCAGTTGGTATTCTCCATCCTCCAAGGAACTTTTAACAAAAAGGAAAAATTTTAAAAGAAACATATTATGAAAGATGCATATCGTTTTCATTAGTACATTCTTATAATTTATAATAATTGGACTAAAATGTAAAGAATTTCAGAATTTTGTTATCTCTTCTTATATGACATAATAAAAATTTTACCTGTTGCCATTTATTGAGTGTCTTTTTATATACCTCAGTCATGATCCTGTTTAGAGGTAAACAGACCGAGTTTAGAAAGACTAATTTTCTTCAAATCACACTGTTTTTGGTAAGCGGCAGAGCCAGGATTTGAATCTGCGTATTTCCGACATCAAAGCCTTTTGGTCCAAACTGTCTTTGAAGAAAGTAGTTTGAAACTGCAGCCTGAGTCTCCTTATTGCTGAGGAGGACAAAGCAAGATGCGAAAAAGAGAACTGGGTGCTTGGAAGGTCCCTCTACAAAGTTTTCAAAAGTTAGGTCCCCTCCTGAAATGAGTTCTCCCCTACTTTTCCTAAAAGGTTAGCACCATTGCTGAAAGTCTTCAAAATCCAAAATTCCTCACTTTCACAATAGCTGGATTCGATTGGCAGCACTTTCCCTCTCTTGTCATTTTCTCTTACTTTCCATCTACACAAATTGCTAGTGGTTGAACTGCCAACAAACCGGAACTCCCCTAGTGCTTCTCACACATCTCCAGAAACGATGTCAGAGCAGCTCGGCTCATGTTCATATTCTCCCTTGCTGATGAAATATTTAAACCATGCTGATAGCCTCAGATGGCATGTTAGATGCTGGATACACCACCCTGTTGTGTCCCTTTCCAGAGGAACACTAGGCTGCAGTGCCCTGCCTCTCTTTCTCTCCCATGTTTATGCTAAAATGACACTTCCCCCCTAATGGTGTTTTTATCAAAAGCAGCTCATCACTAATATTGAAAAAAGAAGAAGAAGCCATTTCTAGCAGCCTTGGCTGGCCAAGCGCACACAATTAATAAGACCTTTTGGAGGAAGAATTTACAGAAAATGCTCCATTCTTTAGCTTTCAATTAAAATGATAGGAGCAACAGATCAAGTGAAAGGAAACCTGTTGCCATCCTGTCAGCCCTGTGGCTGGTGCATGGTGGGAGAGCGAGGTTCTTTTTGGAAGCACAGGTGAGGAGGTCATTCTGAATGCAGCTTTTACACCCAAGCTAATTGACGAAGACATTCTCATTTTGACCTGATCCCATGAAAAACTGACAAACAAGCCAAAAAAACTTGTCAGCGAGCTGTGCTAACACAGGTAAGGTTAATAGGTGTGAGGGAGTAGACTTTCCTTAATATTAATCAAAAATAATTTAAGCCTTAACACAATGCCCTTGCTCCTTAATTTTGATAGTAAAAAGCAGACCGTTTCCCTCAATGCTGTTAATGGGGTCAGTCTCCCAGTCTGAGCTAGCTGCCATGCCGTCAGTCCCATGGAATCCTAAAAACCATCATCATTTGTTTCTAAACAGATCAAGAGCTATTTACCATCTCAGTGTTTTGTGCACAGCTGGGTGTCTGGCAAATGTCCAATATCCATTAACATTTAAAAATTAGTCCCATAATGCATCTTTTCTAGGGCTTGCGAAGTCTACACAGTGACACATGTTGGGAAGCAATTACACTTGCACCACCGTTAGTCTGGTTGCGTTCAACTTCCCAGTAAATGCAGGCTAATTTAGTTTCCAGAATGGTGTGTCTAAATCCATACAATAAACTTTGAGAAGGCTGAGTATCTAAAGATTTATAGTGGAGCAAAGTGCTCAGCAAGGATATTACTTCTCATAGAGCAACGTGAGAGCACATTACATGACTGGCTGGATTTCTGCAAGTTTCCTTTTCATTCATCCTTTCTAAAACTTCTAGTCAGGGTGAGTTGGGAGGGCACAAACCGGCTAACAGACTTTGGTAACCATTTCTGTTCCTTTGGTCTGCAGAGCTAATGCCACTTGGTATGTTAGCAAATAAATTTGGATGTGTCTATTTTTTCTCACTTTTGGAGTTATAGCTGGGTTATCTTATTCCATTTGTCCAGCAAATGAACAAATTCTGCCTTTGGAGTAGAGTGCTCGAAACTCTTTTTGGGAATCATATTACCTTACTGCCTAAGATGAGCAAAGCAAGCTCTATAATTGATGATTTGGCGAAAGGTTAAAAACAGAGAAATTCAGAAATTAATGGTTTCTGGAAAGTGTTATTCTCCAATCTTCCACTGTCTAGAAAAATCCTTCTAACAATACCCAAGGTGAAATAGGGAGTCATGTCTACCTAGGGCGCAGCCAGAAGAGAACCCCCCTCCTTTCCAGGTGCCCATTCAGCTCTTGGAAATCAGGATAGAGACTGATCAGCTTCTCTGGCTGATAATTCTGGGGCACATACTGTACCAAGCTTATCTTAGCCCATTTAGTCTATGGCATGCTGTTTAATAAAGCTAAATTGCTCCCATAAACAGAATACTGTGCCATGGGCTTTTAGGATTCAGAGGTGGTTTAAAAATATAATTTTTCACTAACATTCAACAGAACAATTTAGCAATAGCTTACAGAAAATTGCAGGAAAGCAGTAATTTTCCAAATGTGCTCAAACTGATTCAGCAATTTACAAATTAGAGACTTTGGGGGTGGTTAGGGATGCGCAGTGAACTAGCAAAGTTGTCCTCTCCAAGGGGACAAGCCAAGCTGGGAACATTATTCCATTTTTCTCTAGCACCTTGAAATATTTCACGGCAAAGCTCCTTTTGAAGGTTATAATTATTAAGTTAAAAATTGCATTGATTGAATTGATTTAAATTGGAATTGATTCTAGGAAGTGTCATGGCCTCTATAATTTAAGAGTAATTTTTAATGAGTTGGGGGCATATACTAAGTTCTCCTTTGGAGTGCTCTTTTTTAGAAGTACAACTGCCTGATCAGAGCTGTTGATTTGTGCTTTTACTGAATTAGGAGTTTGGAGATAGCATTCTTTTTTCATTATTTGGGGAGTGTGAATCATTGTTACTGCTGAAAATTTATAGGATAGGAAGTTCGGCACAGCTGATTAAAATAACATAGAAGAAATGTGCCAATTGAGCAAAACATCTAAACGTATCGTTTTATAAAACTCTATATTGTATGTTTCCGAGTCATTGTTTTAGTAAAAGGATTAATCTAACAGGTGTGGAATTGGATGAGGAAAGATCTGATTTGATTGAGAATATTTCATTTACTTGAAAGGTAAAGATCTTATTCATAGCAGTCATTTGAATGGGTGTCCTGCTTAAAATAACTAGTTCAAAACAGACTGAGGAAAAAGGTACGCATTTATCTTTTGTATAAAATGCATACAGGGTTATGATCTCATCGCACATTCAAAAAACCCTTTACAACTGGAACTGTGAACAAGAAATGTATTTCCTTCAACTTAATTATTTAGTTTCCTACTAAGAAGTTGCTCTGCAGAGGTCAATTATCCTTCAGGGATATCCTGGAAGAAATGAACAATTAGCTTGATTTTCTGTTGAATTTGGAGCTTGAGACTCAGTATGTGATCTATTAAAAAAAGGAGATAATTCCTCTTAAACCATGTCCTAATCTACATGGGAGTCTTACACTGCAGGTAAGAAATCAGCAAAGTAATCCAATCCACCACCATGGGGCCAAGCCTGAGCATCTTGATACACGACAATCATGGCTTCAAAACATTAAAAGAAAAATATCTCATGGGGAGCAATGAAGGATAACAGAATTTATTCCTCTTATGAAGTGCAAAACCTTATGAAAGGGAAAAGTCATTTGATTTTTTTTTTTAGCTAAACAGAATTGCTCAAATCTGATTAAAGAGAGTAGCAGCAAACATTGTAATTTGGGGTAATCAGGAGAATGTACAGTTTTATGGGGAGATGAAAGGCAAGAGTACGGCTTTCATAAGCTTCAGACTATCCAGGAGGCTGACTATTACCTGGCTCTGCTCTAAAAAAAGATTTCTTGCCCCAAGAAACAGAATTTAAAGTGGGGACTAAATTGAGTTAAAAAGCATCCTGCATAGAGCCTTTCAGAAAAGAACTGAATTCGCCTATGCAATGAATCTGGGGGAAAAAAAATTATTTTCTCTCTAGAAATGCCTTTCTCTCTCTTTATGAGTTATATTAACATGGGAGTTGTAAATACAACATTCTTTTTTATTTTATTTTTTTAAATTTGAGGATGCTGGTTTCAGATGGCTCTATTTCCTTGGAAGTCAGGGCTATGCTTCAAGCTTAATAATATTGAATAACCCTCAAGACCTTTAAATCACCTTCATGTCACTGATTTAGCATTTCCCCTGAGGATGCATTCATTTGTTCTGTATCTGACTAGGAGTCTGTCTTTAACACACACACGCACACGCACACACACTTACACACATGCACACACAAACACACACACACATGCACACACGCACACACACACACAAACACACACACGCACACGCACACACACATACACACAAATCGCACACACACTTACACACAAACACACATGCACACATGCACACACGCACACACGCACACACACACACAAACACACACACGCACACGCACACACACACACAAACACACACACGCACACGCACACACACATACACACAAATACACACGCATGCACGTGTGCAATAGGGAGAGAGATGAGAATAAGCAGAGGGTTAACAGAAGAACTCAAAATTACATTATGGAGTGGGAAGTTGCTGGAGTTGTGTCATTTCAAATAATCTAAAGCAAATAGTTTTATAGCCAGTTGCTGGTTTTCTTTACAAGAGGAAGAACGGTTTTATCAAAAACCACTGAGTGGGTGGCAGAAATCAGTTTCTGCATGGAGATAGGGTAGAGCTCTCTTGAATGGCTGCTACTTATGATACCAACAATAATTTGTAATAATACATAAAAAGAGCACCCTGAATTCATTTAACCAATTTCAATGAGATTTAAACACTTTTCACATATTTTCATTTACTTTTACAGCATTCAGGCAAGGCAGAGGGGGCAGATCTTATTTCTCTCCCTGCAGTTAAGAGATGGCTGTGACGAAGACTAGTGCCCAGAATCTGTGGAGCGGCATCTGGGGTACAAGATTAGGTGCTTCTGGTTGAACCCGTTTAAAGTTATTTTCTCTAATATATTTCCCTTTCAACATTTTTTCTGTGCTCAGTTTCACACTGCTTCCCATCTGGCCTGACTGGGAGGGCGGGGGGTGTCTCAGGACTTTGAATCAGTCTGAAAGACAAGCTCTATGATTTAAATCCTCCTTTTTCCTTAACATCAATTTCTGCTGACAGATTCAGCATAACCCAGTAGCCTGGAGCCATCAAATTGGCATCTGACTTGGGCAGGTTTCATGAGGAAATGTATGGTTTGGCCACACAATATGGACCTGTATCTCCGAAACCAAGCCCTAACCTACTTGGCAGCTTCATGTATCCTGAAAGATTCGGTAAAGGGGACTATCACAGCTGCTGGTGTCAGACATACCTGCGGTTAAGCCCTGGCTCTGGCCCTCAGTCTGAGTCTTCTCTTCATCACCTGTAAAATGGAGATAAGGTTGGTAACTGCCTCCTAGTGTTATCTATCTATCTATCTATCTATTTATTCATTCATTCATTATTTATTTATTTATTTATTTATTGGGAAAGATGGATGAGATAATGCAAGTAAAATGTATTGGCTCTGACTCCTAGTGTTATCTATCTATCTATCTATTTATTTATTCATTCATTCATTCATTCATTATTTATTTATTTATTGGGAAAGATGGATGAGATAATGCAAGTAAAATGTATTGGCTCTGATTATTAGTGTGTTGTCACCACAAATCCAGCCTAAACCAAGCAACTCACATCTCCATGATGCATCCTAGCCACGGACTCAGGATTTTCTTGAACCTGGTCTTTTCCGTAGCATGCTTTCCTGATCAAAGCCCCCACATGCCAACTTTCAGTTATTCCATGTTGAACTTCACAAAGGAATTTTCTCAAATATAGTTTTTAGTTTTAAAATATATTACAGAACTCTTGACATCAGGAAGTTTTCTTGGGCTATGTAGCTTCTGAGGTTTTCTGTCCAGTTTCCCTCCAGAATGTGTGGGTTCAATCAAGCTGGAATTAGATCAAGAATTAGATCAAGCTGGCTGAGGAGGCCATTAACTAATCTCTCTCCTACTGAAAAGTAAATTTTGCTGTAAGAAGGCCTCATACCTCATAAAACTCCCTATGAAAGTGCAAAATGTATGCGATGGGAGTTTCCAAACGCATTTCTGTGCTTTGCTACCAGAATGGAAGCACCAGAGAATGGCAGGTCCAAAGGCATCTTGGAGCACCAAACTCACTGCTCAGCTCATTTTTCAGATGAGGACACTGAAATGTAAAGAGGACACACAGCTTTTCAGTTACCAAACAGAATAAGAGCCTTGGACTACTGACTGCTATAAAATGCTTTTTATATTTCATGGAATAAAGCACAATCTTTAATCAATATTTGTGAATACAAATTTGAAGGCAATATCTACTTATTCATAAAACAACTAATCCATCTAGGCAATCCAGTTACTTAAACAATTAATTCCTTGGCAGATGAAAGGAGGGTGTATTGCTGATGGGGAAAGGACAGCTAAGTTGGCTGCTAAGTCCCATTCTCAGTTCTGTCCAATGGTCAGGAAAAGAAAAAAGTGCTTCCTTGGTGTCCCCTCCCCTGCCATGCTGGGGGAATAGGAGGTGGTTCTTAGAGTGGTGGGCCCTCCGATTTAACAGAATGAGATGGTTTTCATTCCTCAGGATTTACAGGATACGTAATTCTGGCTAGTTGTCGATTTTGTCTTCTTCAAATGCAGGTTAGTTCTGGGTGAGACATCACACATTTTTTTTTTTTTCCTTCCACATTGGCTTATTTCCTCTATTCACTTTCTTTTTCAAAGTGGTGCATTGTCACAAGTCCTAACAAAAGATAGACAACTAACTCAAGGGCAGAGTCAAATAGTTCAAAGGGCCTTCTCTGGAATTAAGCAGATATTTGAGTGACAGCCAGAATGACAGATAAAATCAGCAAAAGGTGATTTTAATTCTTTCACTTTCTGTGTGCTTCTAGAATTATTCATTTTTTTGAATGAACAGTCAGTGAAGCTGCCTCTCTAATAGTAAGTTTTAAAACACCTAGAAGCTTGAAATGGATTTGCCTCCCATTTCCAATTTCATCCTGGTGTTTTCTCTTTTACAGACATATTTTATTCTCATAGATCTCTGAGTGTTAGAAAACGTTTCAAAGGCCACAGCATCTTTTCCATACGTATTAGTTGTCCCCAAAATTACTCTGCAGAACCACCTTCACTGATGTAGGGCCAAGCAGTGAGCTCTGTTGCATCTACTTACACACCACATTTCTAGGTGCCTAACTATTCATTTACTCTAAAAGTCCTCGGGCTTATAAATGACCGCACATAAACATCACCACCTGACTTTAACAGCTCAGAACCCCCACGTGCTCATTTGGGAATCCCAGTCCCTCCCTCACTTGATTCTCTAATTATGTGTGTAGGCCCATGCTGGGACACATTCAGTTAGGATTTAGTCCCTCAGGTTCTTTGCAAGGTGCTTCACCAACCTTGCCAGTGTCCTTAGGGAGACGTCTGCTCAGCATGGCAGCCATCTGGTAGTGGCCCCCATGAGTCTTAAGGGGCTTGAGTTGTACTATAATGGGGGTGAGATAGGGCTGGAGACCCGCTAATGGAGACAGGAATGGCCTTCTCCTCAAATCTGTATTGTACTTTGTCACCTGGGTCTCAGAGTAACTAAAATTGGGCCCAGAATCCCATAACATCTTTGTAGTGGATTGAATTATATCTACCAAAACTCATCGAAGCTTAAATTGCGTTCCCCAAGTTTTATGTATTAGAAACTTAGCCCCCACTGTGACTGTTAAGAGGGTGGGAAATCAAATTATGGTAACTGAAAGGTGGGACCTTGAAGAGGTGATTGGATTGTAGGACCCTGCAGTAGTGAATGGATTAAAAATGGTGGTCAGGGGTGTGGTTCTGAGAGCTTTCAAAGAAGAGGAGAGTCTGTCTTTCTTGCTCCCTCTGTTTTCTCTGCTTCCACCATCCTGCAATGTGAGATTCCTGGATCACTGTTGCCACCACCAGATGGACTTTGGACTTCCCAGCCTCAGAAACTGTAAGCAATAAATTTCATTTTCTTTGTGAATCACCCCGTTTTGAGTGTTTTGTTATAAGCAACAGAAACGGACTAATACAATCTTCTATGAATAAAGCACATTATGTGCTAACGTCTCCTTCCCTTTGTGTTCAAGACTGCTGTCCTCCAGACTGGCGGTGGGATGTGAGTGGTTATGCAAACAGAAGGACACTATGCCACCCCCTCCATTCTCTCTTTCCACCTCAGCCCCTTGCATACATACAACAACCACAACCACACTGCCACCGCCAAAATGCCTCTTTTAGTTAAAACTCAAGTCTCCTTGAAAATCAACTCATGGAAATATATATATGTGTGTGTCTGTGGAGGAAAGATGCAGAGGCAGATGGATGGGAAAGTTTTTATCCTGAAATCCTTGAACTGAGTGGGGTGGGAAGTGAATGTTGGAGTCACTCCTGTGGGGAAGTCCTGCCTGCAAGGGTGTGCAGTTCCCTCTGGACAATCAGCCAGGTTGTTTCCTAAGCTGGGTGGTTGTCAGAGGGTAGATCCTCTTCTCCATATGTCAGGCCGTACATATTGGACTGGCTGTAATGTCTGCCTCAGCTGACTCCCAGGAGAACAGGCACGCTGATGAATGATTCACCAGTTCTTTGCCGAAGAGTTCATATAACTGCTCTCAAAACACACAGAGTCAGGGCACGAGGGTGGTGAAATTAAGGAGCTTCTGAACTGCACAAAGGAGCAAGGCCTTGCTAGCTGGGCCTTGAGGTGTTCCAAATGGATGCTTTCTTGTTCACTAATTCCCCCTGTTCTCTCCTCTCATCCCTTCAAAGCCCCTTTCATCTGTGCTCCCAGCATCGTTCTTACCCCCTTCCTACTCTCACCAGTAGTCCTAGAAATTCATCACCCTAGGCAGAATAATGGGGTCCCTGTGTCCCTCATTGTAAATTCCAAAATGTGGGGCCTCCATCACCTCCTATCCATCATGGCTTTTTTCACCCAGGATGAACTCACTTAGAGCCTCTTGGCTCTATGAAAACACTCTTCCCTTCCCTCGCCTCACCCCTGTCTTTCCTTCCCTTCACTTCCAGGACGCTTCCTTTTGGAAGACACTGTGCCCAGTCTTTGGGATCAATTTACATTTCTTCTTATTAATGTACTTTTGACCTTTTTTGTGAGAATAATCCTGGCCTTATATGTTAAAGACACACTTGATTCCTCCCTGACTAGATTGTATGCTAATGTTTCCTTACAATAATTGACACGAATGGCACCAACTCGACATCTCTTCTTTCTAATCCCCAGATTTCTCCCTGAGCACAGAATTTGGGGTGCAGGAGTTAGAAGAACTCACAGGTCAATTTTCACAGAATAGCAGCAGAGACTGTGATTTTCGGGTTGGGAGAACTGCGCCTTGAGCATGCAAAGTTAAGATTTTACACAGGTTTCTTTTGTCTTACGAAAGAATACACTGAAGACACTAAGTCTTTGACTTGGGTTGGGTCCCCCAGAAACAGAGTCTGAAGCAAGGCTTTGAGTATAGTTGGTTTATTTGGAAGGTCATCTCAGGAAAGACCAGCAGGGGAGGAGGAAGTGAGGCAGTATAGAGAAGAAAGGAAGAGAGCATGTGTGCAGGTGGGCTTCCAGGGCTCAGTCCCCTCTCAGCCTCTGGGACACTGTGAGGAACTTGTCTCAGAGACATCCTACCCAAAGGGTGGGAAAGGTGGGTGTTTCTTCTCCTCCATTATTAGTGAGTGCTGCTCCAGGTGAGATTAACTTCCCCAGCAGAGTGTTTCTGGCAGGCCCTGCCCTCTGTTAGAAACCAGAGAAAGTCCTTGGGGCAGAGTTGTAAGTGCTTGTGGTTAGAAGCCAATGGCTTGTACTGGGACAGTCAGTGCCCAGGGAAATGGGCAGGGCCCTTGCTTACCCATCTGTTACTGTCCTATTCAAAGACATGAGCAGAGGCACACTTTTATACTTTACTGGTCAGTGACCCGAAATGCAGAGAACCATCCTTCCCCTTGTTCAGAAACTATTCCATGCAGTTTGCTGTCGTGGTTTTTGAAATGAAAGTCCTCCCCACCCGCACTCCACAGAGAAGGGTCTAGTGAGGAAGAAGGGAGGTTGCTGGGATGTTGGGTGGTCTACAGATAATCACTGGTCTTTGTTTTGATAGCTCCTAAGAAAGCGGCTAATGTATGCTTATAAAATAAGTTGAAAATAAACGCTTATTAAATGGAAGAATAAATAAAGAAATTGGGATTGGAACGAAGGATACCCGATCTCACAAGTTGTGCTCTTTTTGTTTAGTTCAGTCTTTATCTCATTAGGGAGTCCCTGAGCCGAGGAGACTGGAAACAGTAGCTGCCACCACTGGTGGCAACAAAAGGGTCCCTCACCGGGAATTGTCAGCCTTGGCTGGTAATGGCTTTTGTGTGTCTAAGACTGGGATCTGTAAATTGGCCTGCCAACCTAGCTAGAATGCAAAAAACCCCACTCCATCAAGGGCCACTCAAAATCAACCAAAATATCAACACTCTTAAAAGGGATCCATTAATAATTCAAATGTTTTAATAATAATTTAAGCATTTTTTCACATTATATCAGAAAATTTGACAATGTTTGCTCATATTTATAATTGTGATGGCTTTATTTTTCAGCAGTAGTGTGATTGTTAAGAACTGATGCATTTGTTTCTCTACTGAATAGTTTGGCTTGACAAAAATTTCCCAAAGCCTGTAGCTCTCCTTTAAAGAAATAAAATTTGTCTAGAAAACCTCTGAATTCCTCCCAAGAAAAAGGAAGATATATTTAGCATAGGTTTAGTGGCGTTTCCATGTTTTTGTTTCTTCTAATTCTTTGATAATTAGCTAAGAATGGTATCTTTCTATTCAGGATGCATTCTGTTTCACTGGCTGTAATAGGTAATAGCGTTGCCATGTTTCCATGTTTTTGTTTCTTCTAATTCTTTGATAATTAGCTAAGACTGGTATCTTTCTATTCAGGATGCATTCTGTTTCACTGGCTGTAATAGGTAATAGCGTTGCCATGGCGTAAATTTGCATACAAATTATGTACACGTGCATGTGCATTTACACACTATATTCATTCATTTGACAAATACTTATTTGCTTATCAATGCATTTGTCATTAAATGTATACACTTATTTAAGGGCCCATAATAAGTTAGTTGCTCTGCTAAAAAGGAAAACAGTCTTTGCCTTCAGAAAGACCTTAATTCAAATCCTATGAGCTACATAACACTGAGTAAGCAACTTAAACCCTCCAAGTCTGTTTCTAAATTTGTCAGGTTGTAATAAATAATATCTACCTCAGGGTTAAATTAGATAATACATGTGAGTAAATTAACATTTAATTCTATGGATGACCCCATAAGGTTGACATTACTATGCACATTTTTGTAAAGAAGGCAATCAAGATTCTCTCAAATATGATTCCCCCAAACTTGCACAGAATGACATCTGTGTAGTTAATATATTGAGACTACATTCTGATTTATGTGCCTGGCATCTTGCTTTAAAGTTCTCAGGGTTATATAGAAGTAGCAAGAGGATTCCTCTTATCTCAGGTGACACTACAATTGCTCTTATCAGGTAAGAGACATAGAATCTCTCTTTTATCAGTTAGATACTCATTAAGGTTAGCAAGCTTCAATTGATTAGTGAAGGAGTGTGTGGCTAGTTAAAGGGGTAGTAGCAGCTTAAGTGTTAACTGCAAAGCAGGGGATGCCTAACTACTCTGAAAGTATTTTCATTTATTTCTACTGGGTTTTATTAAACATCCAGCACCAAGTCCTAGGAAGGCTGTTTAAATATTTGAAGGAGAATTGATTGTGTATTTTGACATAGTTGTGCTTTTGCAGGAGTTTCAATGATCATATGGATTGGTTGTCCATTTGATGAACTTCTTGCATAAGCAATGTTGACAAAGTCAGAATATTCCTTAAAGTGCATGTTTGGTTTCACTAGCATCATTCTCTAATATTGGGGTAAACATTCTTCTTTGTGTGTGGGAACACATTTCTAAAATCACAAAGGCAGGCAGTGAGAATACATGATTTTTGTATATAAATATTTACCTTATAGACAACTTTTCAGGAACATTTAATGCATAAAGGCAAGTAGATCTATATATCGATCAGGCTGCCTGGTTTCCAGGGTAGAGGACTCGATTCATCTCCCATAAATTCACTATTCTCTTTGCAGTTTCAGGATTTTCACTGGCAGCATTTCTCCCTAGGCTATAAGGCCTTTGCCACCTACTTGGGCATGGGCAAAGAAGAAAAAAAAAAGAATAAAAGAAGAAAGAAGTATGTATGCGAAGAATATTTTGAAGATAGAATTACAAAGCATAAAAAATGTTTACCTTTGATATCTTTTTTATAAGAGACCTAGGAGAAATAATTTTTGTATATTTTCTTCAATTTTTGATCTACTTTTGGCAAAGAAAACGCAACGATGAGGATGGGTTTGGAGCTTGGCTCACCGGAGCTCTCCTCTTCCCTTCACTTGTCATCCACGAGGTCTGAAGGAAGTTCCCTGCAGCCTGAGTCTTGGGCTGGTCACTTATAATGGGTACAATTATAAATACCATACAAGGTTATTGTGAAGATTAAAGAAAATGTATGCCAAGAACCCATCAAACAGTAAGTAATTAATAATTTTAGCTATTTTGAATTTTTAGCAAGGGTATTATAGCCTTTGAGAAGGCAGAATGTCTACTAGTTAGAATATAGCATCAGCAGTGGGCAAGGTGCTAAACTCTGTTTTGAGCTTTACCATTGACTTACTGTATACTTGGCCTTAATAATGTAGCCATTTAACTGTAAGTTACATAGAAAATGTGATTTTGGAATCTGGTGATAATAACAGAGACCTCAAATGTGTTCAGAAAGGGATCTGGAAATGATGGGGGGCAGGGGGAGGGAAACACATCCCACAGAGCCTTGCTGGCCATTGTGAAGACTAGGGCTTTGACTTTTACCACTTTGGGGTTTTAAGTAGAGGAGTAAAATGGCCTGAATCATGTTTCAAATGGACTGTTCTGGTTGCTGTGTTGATTGTAGCCTATGGGCTGGAGATGGAGGAAAAATGTAAGGGAGGAGTGAGAAAGACCTTTCTCGAAGATATTGCAGTAATCCAGGCAAGAGTTGGTGGTGTCCTGGATCAGGAAGGTTGCAGGGGAACTTTTTGAGAAGGAATCATAGCCTTGATGTATATTCAGAGTAGAGACAACAGTGAATTGGCTGTAGAGTGCAAAAGACAGAGAGGAGTCAAAAATCACTTGAAAGTTTCTGGCCTCAGCAACTGAAAAGATAACATTGCCATCAATAGGGATGAGGAGAACTGAAGTGGAGCAGATTTGGGGTGGAAGATTAGGAGTCCAGTCTGGTACATGCTTAATTTAAAAATGTTTATTGAAGTCTAGGTAGTTAGAAATATGAGTCTGGAGTTTGAAAACAAAATCAAGCTGATATAAATTTGGAAATCATTTGCATAGAGATATTATTTAAAGCCACGGACTGGATGAGATCACCAGGAAATTAGTGTTATAGAGAAAAGAGCACCAAGAACTGAGCCCTGGGAGAGTTTATTTTCGTTAAATGATGTCTCCCGAAGATTAAAGGAAGAGCAGTATTGTTCAAAAGAGGCTGTATCTACATTTGATCATTTTTGTGCCTTGTAACTGCAAAAGATACGTCCTCCTGCATTTGCCAGGCTTCTGTTGAAAGAGAGGGTATAGTCCTGGGGCTCAGAGCACGATACCCCAAAGTGTGGTGATTTGGCATGCTGAGTACCTAAAACTGAAGGACATTGAAAGGGTCTCAGAACCAAGGTCTCTCTGACCTCTTACCATCCTGTCTCCTGCCCTTCTTTGTTCCCCAAAGCGAGTCATAGAAACCAGAATTCTTCTTCCCCAAGGTGGATCAGAAAAACTAGAACTTCTCTCCCCCAAAGCAAATCATAAAACCTGGAAAGTTCACTCTCTCCTTCCTCCCTTGAAGATTCGCATTACAGAGGGGCCCTGCCCCATACCCAGGAGGAGGAGGAAGGAATGCCACACAGAGAGGCCAAGAAGAATTTCAGTAGATGAGCTTTGCTGGGATTACCCCCTCTGTCTGTTACCATTAGATCATACACTTTCATCTAATCACATTTGTACATGGTTGTCCCTTATTCATCAAACCTAAGCATAAAGACAGATAGTTTTCCTTGGGTCTTGAGGTCTTCATTTCTGAAGGTTCTCGTATCACATAAAACTTTGTTTAAATACATATGTTACACTTGTTTCTTGTTACAGGAGTGTCATCTATGACCCTTATGACAGGCAAGGGAAGGTATCAAATCATCTGCCCCTATGATAGTAAACAATCACATAAAACTTTGTTTAAATACATATGTTACACTTGTTTCTTGTTACAGGAGTGTCGTCTATGACCCTTATGACAGGCAAGGGAAGGTATCAAATCATCTGCCCCTATGATAGTAAACACCAGATGTAATTTGATCTTTTTGAATGTCTCCTAACTGTCATGGACTTGTATCTGGAATATACAAAGAACATTCAAAATTCAATAAGAAGAAAATCAACCTTCTATAAAAACATGGGCAAAAGATTTGAACTGAAACATTACCAAAGAAGTTATAAAAATGGCAAACAAGCCCATGAAAAGATGCATAGCATCATTAGTATTTACAGAAATGCAAATTAAAATTACAATGAGGTATTACTTCATACCAACTAAAATGATCAAAAAACGAACACAAACTAACAAAAAACTGATAGTACCAAATGCTAGGATGGAGGCAGAGCAACTAGGACTCTGATACAGTGCTGGTTAAGAATGTGAACTGGTATAGCCAATTTGGAAAACAGGCAGTTTCTTATAAAGTTAAACACATATTCACTATATACCCCAGCAATCCATATTTACCCAAAGGGGAAAAAACTTGTGGTTATATAAAAACTTGCGCACGCAGGTTTATAGTGGTTTTATTCATAGTTGCCAAAACCTGGAAACAACCCAAATGTCCTTCAACTGGTGAATGGTTAAACTGTGGAACATCCTCACAACAGAAGACTGTTCAGCAACAAAAAGGAAAAATACTGATACACACAGCAACACAGATGAATTTCAAATGTGTTATGGTAAGTGAATAAAGCTAGACTCAAAAGGTTATATACTGTATGATTCTATAAGGACACTAAATCAGAGAGCAGATCAGTGGTTGTCAAGGACTGGGATGACAACAAAGGGCAGAAGTGAATATTTGCAGGGGAGAGAACTGTTCTATATCTTTTTTTTTTTCCTTTTTGTCTTTTTCCGTGTCTGGCAACGGATCGCAACCCTCAGTGTTGCCCCCGTACCGGACCGGGACCGGCAACGGGATCGCAGCCCTCGGTGTTGCTCCCGCGCCTCGCTCAGCCAGTGAGCGGGAACCGGTCTGTATGTGGGATCCGAACCCTCGGTGGGAGCGCCGCCGCGCTCCCAAGCGGCGCACTGTAGCAGTGCGCCACCGGGCCAGCCCCTGTTCTATATCTTGATTGTGGTGGTTCTATTACTGTATACGTTTGTCAAAAGGGTGAATTTTACTATGTATATATAAGAATTATATGTCAATAAACCTGATTTTCAAAATCAGTACCAGTTCTTTACACTAATAATAAATAGTTCAAAAGAAATAATCAGAAGAAACACAAAGCCACATGGCTTTTTCGTGTTGAACTATTAGGTAACTACCTCAGAAAGTCAAGAGAAAGACGGTTACTATTCTGAAGTCTTTCCCAAGGCCTGGGCGGCAGGTGGAAAGTTTCATTTGCTGAGGTCCTCTTTCATTTGCTGTATCCAGAAGCACTTTGAACAAAGACAGTGACGTGCTTGCTGTAGACCTGTTGGGTAGCACATTTGCCTCAGTGGAAGGTGACCCAGACTAATGTACTAGAAAGTGTCAGCATACAACAAGCTTGTGTATTTTCAGATCCCAGACTCAGAGACTCCATGTATGATATTTTCACACGGGGTGAGGTTGACCTAAAACACCACAGGCAGATTCTCTGGAGTAAAAGATTTTTAACTACATGTCAGCAATGATTAGTTACAAAGGGAAAGAGAACTTGCCCCACTTGACAATAAATGACAGAACAATGTGACAAAAGCTAAAAACAGGGAAAAAATCAGTCCTTAAGATAAGAGCCTGATCCCCAGTAGTATTAGGGACAAGTCTTTTGATTACATCTTTTGTCCCATGAATAATAAATCCCTACCCTCAAATGGCTTTCTAGTTTGGTCTCCTAGATTTTGGCCTGGTGACCTCCAAAGTAAATTTGCAAAGTTAAAGGAATCTGACCTGCATTTAATATTTAGTTTCTATATACCTCCACAAAGTGTATTCTGGAGAGGAAGCCAGAGAATCTCATTATCCCCCTATAAATCAGGTACAGCACAGACAACATGTTCTATAGCTTTTTAAAGACCTGGGTAACAGGTTAAAACCCTGATTAGTAAAGATGCTGTTTTAAACCCTTTGTCTTAGGCTTCTAGCCAGACTATTAACTGTGATGCTGGCTTTCCGTGAAGCCTCAGCCACGATAATAATGCAACATGCAAGGCTTTATTAGAGCTAAACATGCAAGGATACAAGACAGGTTCCTGTCCTAAGGACTGGCATTAGGCTTTAAAGAGGCAGGATTCAATAATTTAAAAAAGTCATTATAATAATGGTAATTCGAAGTAGCATAGGCTAAATTACAGATATGTGGTGGAAAGAGTAATTAGTCTCAGAGAAGCAGCATATCATAAATAGAGGTTTGAGAATCAAAAGTTCTGCCCTTACGTCCAGGTTGCACTCCTTTGTTACTGAAAAGTTGGGCAACTCATCTAACCTCTGTAAGCCTCAGTTTCTTTTTCTGTAAAAAAGAGATAATTATAAATTCTAGTGCTGAGACTTGTGAGAATTAAAGAAGATCATGACGGTAAATGTTTGAATACAGTACCTGGTGTACAAAGCACTCAATCGGTGTCAACTATTGGTAGTATTAGAAGCAGGAGTAGGACTGGAAATAAGCAGCTATTTCTGCAATGCTGTGTCAAGTGTGCTCTCAGCAGGAGGTCGCGCCTGGAGCTATAAATTTGGGAGTATAAATGGTACTTAAACTTGTGGGGTGGAGTGAGATTATAGAAGGAGAAAATGTAGATAAAAAAAGAGGCTAAAGCATAGTCTGGAGCCCTCCAGCACTCCAAAGTTTAGCAGAGAAGGAGCTACTCTGATTGGATTTTTTTTTTTAATTCATTTTAAAATTTACCTCTATAACACTTTACAAATTCCCCACAAACATCACAGCAATGGGGCTAAAGCATAGTCTGGAGCCCTCCAGCACTCCAAAGTTTAGCAGAGAAGGAGCTACTCTGATTGGATTTTTTTTTTTATTCATTTTAAAATTTACCTCTATAACACTTTACAAATTCCCCACAAACATCACAGCAATGGAATTAGAGGACTCTACCTAAATAATGACAGGTATCTCCACTCACTTTTATTTCTGTCATTATTAATGAAATGTGGAAAAATAAGTTAAATAAACTTCTGTTGGCTTATGTCATTTTAGCCCAGGTCTCCATTGTTAGGGTAAAGGGTTGAAGCAATTATCTGGATAATTCAAGCAGAACCTACCAGGCCCGTGGGACCCCTTTTTCCTTCTGCTGCTTTTGCCTGAGCAACCAGGGAATCACTTCAGTCCCTTCTCTGCCCGTGTAACTCTGGTCCGACTATGTCTTTAACCATTGGACCTTGTCACTGAGATAAATATATCACACTGGAAACAAATACCAGTGAGCGAAGGTGCTCTCATTTCAAATGTGGGTGTATTTAATTTTCATATGGACTTTGCAATGAGCCAGTGCAAAAGGCAGATCTAAAGTGTGAGGGATAAATGAAGGCAGGCAGTCGGGAGCTGAGTCCTTGTCACTTTGAAAGGAAATCAAGCTCACTAAAGGAAAAGGAGCTGAATTTTCTCGACAAGAGCCTGTATTATCATTTATTGTTATTTATGGCTCTTGAGAAGAATATCAAGACTACTAAAATAAAGGAGAACATTTTGACCCATATCACAAAACACCATGTGAATTTACAGCCTCCTCGTTAGAGATATTTTTCTAATCAAGAAGCAGCACATTACACTCATGAAAAAGGATGTGAGGGGATGAGGCTTTTTGATGAAAAAGCCTGGCAAATTTTACTTGTTTAAATGCCCAGGTTGGGATAAGTAACAGCAGGGTAAGTGAAAATCTCACTAGCAAAGAACATGCTCCCATTTGTGTGGCTGAATATAAGTCCGTGGGACTTGTGGCTGTGCCCAAATAAAGAGATGCCACCAGCTCTAACTCAGCATTGACCAAGCCTGTCAGATCTTATCTTAATGAGCTACAGATCCTAGGACAGGAGAGAAACAAAACGAAACTGTGTGATAAGGTGCCAAATGCAGTAATTGGATCAAGCCGAGGTGGTGGTGGTCTTTAACAGCAGCTGTGGGTACAAACGAAAGGGCTGTCACTGGAAAATAATTTGCCATGTCTCAGTTTTCACTTTCGTCCACGCAGTTGTGTGTCAGAAGAAAAGTCTGAAAGCACAGATTTTCCTTCTTCATTTGCCTTCCAGAATATTTGTCTCTATCCACACTTCAGCAAATTTAACAACATGGCAAATCTTGAGAAGTTTCAAGTCTTATTTACATGAATCTAATAAGCTTTCTCAGATCATACAACTGTACTCTGCCTACTACCGGATGCATTCCCTGTGTTGCTAATACAGTGTGGCAATTTGCACTGCATTTTCTCTGATTTGCCAGTGTTCCCCAGAATATGAGGTAAATACTGATGCCTAGTGCTGTGAAATAAGCCCTCCAGAATAAACCAAGGATTTGTTACAAGTGAAGAAGCATTTAGTCCCCCATGACAGACATCAATCTTGCAACAATTCCGTGGACGTTGTTTCAGTAAAATATTGTCATTTAACAACCCACCCCCAAAAGCAGTGGCTTAAAACACCAGTTTACCACTTCACATCATTCTACAATCTGGGCTGGGCTCAGTGATGTGGTTCTGCCCCATGTCGTGTCTGCTGGGGCTGGAACATATAACATGGCTTCTTCACTCACATGTCTGGAGCCTCATCTCGGATGTCTGGAACAGCTGGGGGCTGCTCAGGCATCTCTCTCCATGTGGCCTCTTAACGTGGAGAGCTTCAACTTCCTAACAGCATCACGGTCTCAAAGAAGTCTGACTTTTACATGGTGACTGGCTACCAAGATGGAGGAGGCAGAAGCTTCCAGTACTCTTAAGGCCAAGGCTTGCCCCAGCACATCAATTTTTTGACCCATTGTACTGATTAAAGCAAGTAATAGCGTCAGGCCAGATTCAGGGAGGGGAAATAGCTTCACCTCTTAGGAGATGAAGGAGCAGCATGTGTGTACAAGGAGGGAAGGAATTGATGTTGGCCATTTTTAGAGGCCTTACAGATGCTTCCTGGACTGCTCTGGTGGGGATGGAGGACCAGTGGACGTTGGATTCATTGCTGGGGATTGGTTTAAGCATATTATTTCAGAGATATGAGGAACCCTAGACATCATTTAAACAGTGACTTTCAAACAATTCTGTAGTTATAACAAGGAAACATTTTATATCATGATCCAGTATACAAAACAGAAATTTAAAAAATATATATATATACATATATTTATGTAATATATGTGTGTATATAAATTTGTGTATATATGTATACCTACACACACCTATACGTAACAAAAGTTTCACGAAGCAGTGGTGATTCTTAATATATGCACTGAACTCTCAAGTTTTTTATTCTATTCTGTTTTAAAGAAAGTTGATTTTGACCCATAAAATTGATTTCATGAGCTACCGAAGGGGTAGCATTGTGATTTGAAACATACCAATCTAATCCTGTCTACTCATTTTTCAGTTGAGGTTGCTGAGGATTCATAAGGTTGGGTGACTCGTTAGCGGCAGAACTGGAACACAGGTCTCCTGATTCAGAGGCGAATGCTCTATCAGATCACCACACTGCTTTTATAGACACAAAGTAAGCAGGGATCTAGTGCGAATTACTAATTTTGTTTATTTTATACTTTCTCATTGTAGTCTCTGCAAAAGTGTAAATGAGGGATTGTTGTTTCTTTTAAAGTATTTCGTTTCTAATTTCCCTGCAACTTAACCATGCTAGGTATAATTTTTCAGGCATGAGCATTAACTCACAGAACTTTCAAGTAAGCCTATAAAGCATAACCTATTCTCTGCCCTTAGACTTTTTTTTTCCTGTAGTTTACCTAGTACACAACCCTAGGAAGTATAAAAAGAAATAAAAGCCCATAAAATCATCATATTTACTTATTAATGTATAGAGAAAAAAATTCTTGACTTTAAAGCTATGAGAAACCAGAGTGGTTTCTTAGGGAAGGTAGTGGAAATGTCCACAGGAGATTTTGAGGAATAGGGATGCCTTCCAGGAAGAACTGTAGTGTATTTCTGCCTAGAATCATAGATTGACTAGATGACCTGTGAATCCAAACCATTATTCACCTCTGTTTAATGGTGTTATGGGGCTGCATTAACTGATGGCCCAGTTAGTTTTCCAATAATAAAACTGCTTATTTTTTTTTTTCCTTTTTTTTTTGTCTTTTTCCGTGTCCAGCAACGGATCGCAACCCTCAGTATCGCCCCCGTACCGGACCGGGACCGGCAACGGGATCGCAACCCTCGGTGTTGCCCCCGCGCCTCGCTCAGCCAGTGAGCGGGAACCGGTCTGTATGTGGGATCCGAACCCTCGGGCGGGAGGGCCGCCACGCTTCCCAAGCGGCGCACTATCCAGTGCGCCACCGGGCCAGCCCCCAAAACTGCTTATTAAGTAAGCCAAGCTATCTCTAAATATGGAGCTGAAATTGACAGTGCAGAGCTGTAGAGTTGTGTTTGGTTCTTACTGTAGTTTGATGTTCTACTTGTAGCACTGCCCAATAGAAATAGAATGTGAGCCACACATGCGGCACTACTAAATTTTCTCGAAGTCACATAAAAAAAGTAGAAAGAAAGAGGTGGAACTAATTTTGTTAACTTTACATTTTGAAATAAATTTAGACATAAAAAAGGTGCAAAAATAATACAGCATTCCCATGTCCCTTTCACCTGGCTTCTTTTACTGTTAGCATTTTGCTTAACCATGGTAAAGTTAGCAAAATTAAGAAATTGATATGGGTACAATGCTATTAACTAAACTACAAACTTTATTTGGATTGGTGAAATAATTAACCCAATATATCCAAAATATTATCATTTCATCATGTGATCAATGTAAAAAATCATTAAGATATTTTACATTCTTTGCTGTGTACCAAACCTTCAAACTCCAGTGTGTGTTTTACTCTCTCAGCACATCTCTGTTCAGGTCGGCCACATTTCAGGCCCTCAGTCACCACATGTGGCTGGTGGCTGCCATGGTGGACAGTGCAGTTCAACTGCAACAGCTCAGAAGAGACATGATCAGCAGTCTAGTTATTCTGCATGTGAATTACATGTGGGTACTTGAGTTCACGGAGCGCTGATGGCAGAGGCAAAATAGTCTGCTGTGAAGAGCACTGGCTTAAGGGTCAGGCAGAGTGGAATTCCAACTGTGCAACTTATCACTGGCTGTGTGACCTTGACATATAACTCGAAGTTCCTGGTCCTCTTTTTCTTCATCTGTTAAAAAAAAAAAAAGGTAAATAAAAAAATGGAGAAAATAGCACCAACTCATGAGGTTATCAGATGGATCGATTGAGATAACACATGTTAAATGCTAGCGCAGCACCTCACCTGGAGTTGGTACACAACGAATGTTAGCTTTTAGTGGTCATCTGTGTCACTACGAGAAGATCAAACACATGTGTACTTTCTTTGGTGTTGAGTGATATTAAAAGTTGGGTTAGGGCTCTGGTTAATATTTTAGAAAGGCTCAACCAATGTTTATTGAGTACCTACTATTTGCCAGACACTGGGCTGTGTGCTAGAAGTATAAAGATGAATAAAGCCTTTATGGAGTTTATTATTTAGTAAAAGACAGATAGCATTTACATAAGAAGCTTACATTTTCTGTGTGTGTGTGTTTGTCTCTGTGTGTCTGTGGTGGAGTGGGGGATGGAAATTACTGTGGCTATTTAATCTATTTTTTAAATTATAAAGTAATTATATCTTTAAGTGTTAGGAAAACAGTTTAAAAATTGAATATTACCATAATCCTATCATCTTCACAATTAACTTACACTCCGTCTCTTTTTTTGTATTTATTTTAAAGTTTTTTTATTTGCTTGATTTTGTGTATTTGCAATCCTAGGATGGGTACAGTCACTTAACATTTTTATATTGCTAGGTATTTGCTGCAGAATCTGAAAGATCATTTGTAAAAGGGACAGTTACCTAAGGTATTTTTAAATAAATGGATTAAGCTACATTTATTAGTAGGAATAAAATTTATTTCTTATTACCAAAGGGCATAGTGAGCTCATGGAGATGGATAGTTTTGTTAAAGAATCCTACCAATGGAAATGATAACAAGAGCTAACATTTCTCGAGCACAAACATCGTGCAAACCCAACAGCACAACTCCAGAGCTCTGTCTTTGCTAATACCCTCCACTGTCTCCAGTAAAGTTTGTTTGTTTGTTTTAACCTCTGTGTGTAGTATAAGTCCTTTTTTTTTTTTTCCTTTTTGTCTTTTTTCGTGTCCGGCAACGGATCGCAACCCTCAGTGTCGCGCCCGTACTGGACGGGGACCGGTACCGGCAACGGGATCGCAACCCTTGGTGTCGCGCCCGCACCTCGCTCAGCCAGTGAGCGGGAACCGGTCTGTTTGTGGGATCCGAACCCTCGGCGGGAGCACCGCCGCGCTCCCAAGCGGTGCACTGTAGCAGTGCGCCACCGGGCCGGCCCTTTAAGTCCTTTTTTTAAAGCTACATATAGACAATCAGAAAACAACAGTAATGACTCTGCCACACTGGTAGTTCAGTTGTCTTCGGGAAGTTGTAGTACAGATTATGTACTATCTGTCCTTCCTTCCTACCTTCCTTCCTTCCCTGAGTCCTTTTTTTAAAGCTACATATAGACAATCAGAAAACAACAGTAGTGACTCTGCCACACTGGTAGTTCAGTTGTCTTCAGGAAGTTGTAGTACAGATTATGTACTATCTGTCCTTCCTTCCTACCTTCCTTCCTTCCCTGATTCTCCCTTTTTCTTGATCATAAGCCTAAGGACAATGGAAGCATGGGAGTGGACTGAGCTGAACTAGACAGTGCGCCTTGGTGCCGGGTGTGACATTCCTAGACACGTGCGTGGTCATCCATAAGGAGGCAGCAGGCGAGCTTGCCCACGCTCCCACGTGCTTCGTGGAAAAAACAGTGAGGACACTATTTGCACATCATCCGGGTGGATATTTTGAAAAGGAAAGTCCTATCCTTTTGTGACTTCCTGGTTTAATAGAGAGGCATGAGAAGAGAAGACATTAAAGGTCCTTGGCCTCTGACTGAACACTAACAAAAGCTTCTTACCTCCTACGGTTTCTACCTCTTTACCTTCTAAAATAACATCTTTGAGGACTGGGCCTGAATATCCTTCTGTCTATTGGATTTTGCTGTCCTCGTGTCATAGTCACGCTTTATTATGAGGAGACATTTGAGGCGTGTAACTTGCATTCTGTCCCTTCCCCCTGTACTCGCCATGTTTACCTCTGCTGCACACATCCATCTTCCCTGCGTGTGTTCAGACATGACAGTGGAAGTAAATGCTCTATTTCATGTCACCGGGGATGGATGCCATCTTTCCAAGTAGATGCATTTGAACTGATCTTCTCTGCATCACTGACATAATATAACACTCCCACTCTGCCGAGGTGTCGACAGGTCCGTTGTCATACCTGACTTGTTTTGAGTTGCTGATTCTGCGGAGTCTATCTTGCTCTTGAAACAAATGGAGCCTCCTTTTCTGAGAAGCCCAAGCAAAGTATAGGAGAAAGGTTGTAGTCGTGATATTAATTATGACAATATTGATAATTAACATTTATTAAATCATTTCTTATGTATTGGGTTGCTAAGTTCATTTCTTCACATCCCCTATCTCGGGTACATGTGAAATAGGGTATGGGAGGCCATGTCCACAGTGGTTAGAACCCATGATCTGAGGTCACACTGTGTCTGGGTTGGAATTTTGGCAGCATCACTTATTACTGTGTGATCTGATTCCCCTTTTGCCTTGATTTTTAATCTGAAAAATAGGAATGATAATAGTGAAGGTAATAAGAGCACTCCCTTATTGCACAGGGTTGTTTCTCAGACTAGATTTGATAATACATGTAAAGAAATTAGAAAAACACCTGGCCATAGGAAGTGATTCATAAATATCAGCTTTATAAATATCAGTATTATGTTTATCCTCCTGTCAAAAATTAGAAAAAGAATCAAATATGCATGATCCTAAACTGCACCTTGACAGGTGGAATATCTGGACTTAAAGTCAGGTTTGTTTAAAGCTGTATGTTATCTAGTGGCCCAGAGGCCAAAAAGCCCTATAAGATATTTCTGATATTTGTATATAAGTAATGAATGTTTCATTCTAATATAATAGTAAACATGTCACGTGCTATATCACATGAGTACATGCTATATCACCCTCAAGAGAAGACCACAGTATTCCCATTTTACTGGACTTCCTTTTGTACCAGTTCAGGTGGCCCTGACCCACATACAAACTGAAACTCTAAAAAACAAAAAACTGCAGCTGTGTGAGAAAGTCACACATCAGTTCCTGAGGTGTATATGTAGAAGTACTTTGTAAACTTTAAAGCTCTTATATTTATTATACTGGGGTGTCTATTATGTGGGTACCAACACCTAGGAATATTTGTGCCATCTGGACAGAAATAAAAGCCCCTGGAAGTTGATGTTATAACTCTCAGCACATTTTCCTCTCTATTTTTCTTGTTTCTAATGTTGACAACCGCCCACATGGCATTCACTGGCTCTCAGTGTAGCCCACAAAAATGCCAGCTGGCTGCATGCCAGTGTCAGGAGCATGAGACGGCTGAGAGCTTCCTCATAGCAAAACCCTGTCAATGACAAGCATGGTTTCTGAATCCGAAATATTTTTCTTTTTCTGTCCCTTTGATTTCTCTTCCCACCTGGGAGTGGGACTCAGAATGGGTTACTAATTATATCGTGGTAGCTGTGATTCCTAACACCAGTCCGCATATTTATGCAGCATCACTCACGGAGCTGCACCAGCTCATCTGTGGAGACTGGGTGAGGCTGTCAGCATCCACACTCAGCATCGCAGGCAAGTCTGTGTGCCTCCTCGTAGTTCCACGCTTGCTTTTCAAAATATGATTTGTTTTGTCCAAACCTGTCCAATGCACCACATCCAGAGAGAAACATGATAAAAACACAATATCTGCCTCCTGCCTATTTTTGGCAATTACAACAATCTTTGTCTTAAATTAATAGAAATGACAAATTTTCCTGTTTGAGAACCAATGACCATCAAAATTCAAACACAGGCATTTGAAAACCAAATACCTTTCTTCTCTCTTCATAACAACTTCTCAAGCAGCATACAGACTCACTCTAAGGAATATTCTTTATTTGGAATCTGGTCTTGTGCACATCAGATTGCTTATTAGAGCAATAAATGAAGGAAGCTTACAGAGCTCACAGCACTTCCTAGACTGTGTAAAAAACACATTACCTTTTACTTGACAGGCATAATGCTTTAAAAATTGATCTTCACTGGCTGTAGGACCTATTTTGGCCACCAAAATCTCCCAGCACAAATCTAAGGGATTCTGACTATATGTATTATACACATAATGAAAATACATGGTAAGTCTTCAACAGCTGGGTGATGTGTGCATAACATTTTAATAACTTCATATGTTACTGTGATTTTGTATTAGTCTTCCAAGGGTGAGATCAGTTCACTGACTTAAGGTTTCTTTAGAGAATGAGGGAGTCAGGACTCATAGGCTTGTCATGCAAAGTATCTTTGGTTAATATTAGGTGCTGTGATAGTTCAAAATACTGCATTATCTCATGAGGAAAACAGTCTCCAACCAAGGGTCCTGGGAGTTGCCAGGTTGGATTCCAAATGACTCTGGATTTGGGTGTGACAATAGAAGAGAGGGATTGATTGGTGCCCCTCTTGTACATGAGGTTTCCTTGTGTCTGCAGTTCCTGACCCAGGGCTGTCCAGTAGTTATCTACAATGTGATTATGATTTGGAATATTTAAGTTGTTCTTTTCTCTCTGAGTATTGCTTTGGTAGAATAACAGATGAATTATTGTTTACTGAGCATTGTGTTCTAAGGCCTTTACATGTGTTAGTTCACTTAATCATCACAGCAATCCTACAAAGCGGCATTACTGTTTTCCAAATTTTCAAATGAGGACACTAAAACACAGCAAAGTTAAATAATTTTCCTAGGGTCACACAGTTAGTAAATGGTGGAAGGGAAACAGACTCAGGCCCTCCCACTCTAGGCATAGTGTTTTAAATCACTCTGGCCATAGACTTTGAGAGACAGCTTTTTTGCAGAAGTAGCAGTAAGGAAATTTTCCAATATTAGGTGAATCCAGAAGGGAAGCAAGGAACCTCTGATTTATGATGCACAAACTTCCTGGCTTTTCAGGTTGCTTTGCCCTATTAGTAACAGCTTCTAGGATTCTTTAATTTGGGGAAAATGCTAAGTCTATTGTAGCTATACAATTTCTCCTTTGCAACAAAAGTATTCTGAATGTGTAACGTACTGAGAGCACATGAAGGCACTGCAAATTGTAAGAGGTATGAGCATGAAGATCCCTTCAACATGTGACTGTGGTGGTGATAGAATAGACATTTCCAGAACTGGTGCTATCTGCAGTTAGCCTTCCCTAAGGAAGAAAAGTTTCCACTCCAAAGGAACGTAGTGTTTCCTACAATTAAAGCACTTGGCGATGCCTTAGAATGAGGGGCACTGCTGCACCTTCCTAACAGAGCAAACACGGGAACCACATTTTTAAGCTTCGTACATAGTTACAAGACATGTTCTTTAAATGCTTTGCATGGTGCATTTGCCCAATGACCGGACATTTCAAGGGATGCCTTTGAATAGAAAGTTTTGATTTGCTCCTACTAGGACTAGCCCAGCCTCACAATGACAGAATGAGCCTTAGGTCCCCCTGAGTACTGAGCTGTTGTGAGCATCTCAGGTAGTGCTAAGTCACTGGGATTCCTAAGCGGCCAAAATGAAATGAGGGTCAGTTGAAACTCTACCCTTGGAGATCATTGTGTAGATCTTACCTTGGTCCATGGCCAGGAGGCAGGAGGGAGATGAGTCATTGGTTCCTTTGTTTCAATTCATTCCATATCATTCCATATCACACAGTCTGTTCCACTCTGAAGTCATATCAACAGCATTCTCTTCTTGCTTTTAACCAGACTGAGTCCTTTAGAAATCCAGTGTTACCTACTGATGATTTTCACTATTGCTCCACGTAAAAATCATTAGCAGCTCTTGTGCATGTTCTGGTTGATTCTCCTGCCTGTTTGGCTGCACTTAGAATCCTAGAGTATCTCTGCAAATGAAAGGGTGTCACAGTAAAGACTCTACATGTTAGGATAATTCAGTAAGTAATGGGTGCACTATTAATTTGATTTTGCTGCTGATCAGAGATAGGAAGAGAATTGTAATTGAAATGCATTGCCACCAATTTGTAAATGTTGGCACACATTATCCATCATTGTTATGCTATTATCCTATTAACATAAATTATCACATAGAGGTAATTTAAAACTGTTAACTGACATAGGTATATCTCATTTCTGGTGATAATTACACATAAAGGAAAGAGGTCAGGCTAAATGTTGCATGGTATTATTGTGTGGACCATTGATAGACAGCAATGACTAAGTGATGTTAGCATCGAAAAATTACTTTGACTCCAGCATTTCTATTATTTTTCTGTTATACATGAATTTAAAGTATCATATTCAAATAAGCAGTAGATTTTTCTTAAGTACACACTTTTGGAACTAACTTTTATAAAGTTACTTCTGCTTCACACTAATTTAATACTGATTTTAATGAGTCTGTGCTTCACATTTTTTCAGCTTCATACAGTTATGGGACATTAACTTTAAAAAGTTAGAAGACACTAACTCATTACCAGTGAATTGTTGGTTGACTACATGAACTCCAAATTCATTTGTGTATTAATGAATTGTCTCCCATATTCTTGAGTAAATTAGGACAAAAAGTAGTAAGTTTATGCATCATTTTGTGAGTATGTGGGTATGTGGGAAGGTTCCATATGAAGACTGCAATGTGAATAAATATTTTCTGTTTTTCTGTGGAGTCTATCAGATTATGTAATGTACATGGCCTTTGGGATATAACGAATGAAAAGGAAACTAAGATTGATTATACGATGGGATATAAAGCCAGATGAGGAACATTGGATTTCTCAGATTTAGGCTTTGAAAATATTACATTCTTGAAGCCTCTCAGCCAGAGATTAGGTTGTCAATGAATATAACAATGAAAATACTGGACAAGTGTCATGCCAGGAAATGTTATATGAGATCTTGCTCCAACCAGATGTCAAGGACAAAATGTGAAATGACAAATGTGCTCTTAACAGAATAATATGCTATCATTCCATCTCATCCAAAGGGTTCCTCAAGTCTAGTACTATTGAGTCTATGAAAGTTGTAGGTTACAACTTTTTATGAGATGGAGATGACACAACATAGGCGATGTTCTGGAGCTGTGAAGTGGGAGGCCTACACTGACTCCTTGGTGCTCAGGTCAGGAGATAGTTGCACACAAAGTTATAGAGAACATGCTATAACAATTCTTTGTTGTCCTCAAATGTGGAGTGCTAAATGCCAAATCAAGACACAGCCGAGTTGTTTCTAAATGATAAATTGTATAGCAGTTATGACAGATGAAAGACATATATCATTAAAATTACCCTTGAAAATCTCAGGAAGGCGCCATATTGAAGACTGAGACAATCTCTCAGTGAATCCAGAACCACCAGCTTTACTCCCAGGTTTGGTGGATCACTATTTCTGTGCACCAGGGGTAGTAGGTGCATTCCATTTAGGGCTAGAATGTATGGTAAGTACATATCTTTAAGTACTAGAATCTGAATCAACATGACAACAATATTTGCATGATGAGGGGCATGGCTGAAGGGACAATTTTTTTATATATTCTCACATTCCATCCCAGTTCCCCCTGGGACATACATGTGCTGAGTGAAATAGCCCAAATCATAGGATCTATTACTGTATTAAAATGGTTACCTTTCAGTCTCTTCCTCTCTTTGCTCCCTCTTTTTACTCTTCCCCTTCCCTCCCCTTCCCACCACTCCCCCCCAAAATCTCTCAGCAGATAGCATTATTTAATATTACCCTTTCTCTTTGAGATGGGGCAGAAACGTTAAGGCTTCCTAAAAAACTGATATATGGTATATGGTCTACTCTTAGCTCTAAGATCTCTGACTAGTTTTTAAAACTGAGATTCTCCAGACGACCACAGATTTCTCCTACCAGCAGGTGGTCCACATTCTTATGATCTGATATTCTATCCTACACTTTAGAGGGAGACTATCGTGATGATCATGACTTGTCTAAGTTAATTCATTTGCCCTTTCCCACAATCCAATAATGACTGTGCCATTACCCTCATTTTGCTGTTAAGGAAACAGAAGTACAGTGAAGTGAAAGAATTTGCCCAAGATCACACATCTAGTAAGTGGCTGAGTCATGATTTGAGCCCATTTGAAGTCTGGTTTGAGAATCCAGCTACTAACCATTATGCAATAATACCTTGCTATACAAAAGAAACTGGGTGTCTTTTCTACTTAGTTTGGTAAAAAAAGAGAAGAGAGGATGATCACGGCCATACTGTACTATCAAATTGTAACAATGGTCCTTTCTAATCAGAACTTCCCTTCTTAGAAAAGAGGATGTGCTTCCTCTTAGTATTTGATGCCTGCTGTTTACCTACAACTACATCCATCCAGTCTTATGGTCATTCCCCCTGGTAAATACTTGAGTTGATTTCTAGCAGTTTTATAACCTGATTTTAGATTCCTAAAAGGATTATACGTACTTTCCGGAACAGATTAATTCCGTATTGTGATTTGTATAAGAATCAAAATATGAGGATACTTTAAAAGGTTCATGGAGAAATAGAATTGAAAGATAATGTGAATATTTCCATAAACTTTTTGAAGTACCCTTGTATAATTTCAAAGAGTATTTAATAAAAATAATATTATTTAAGATGCTTGGTCACACATATCAGAAATCTAACCTGTAGTAACTTAAGGAAGAAAAGAAATTTATTGGCTCAGGATTTCCAAAGAACTGCTGAAGAGTGAAACCACAGGAGAAAGAGGGGTGCTCAGACATGGAAGTGATGCTGAGGGTCTATCTGGCTCCCATCTGCTTTTCTTTGCATTTGTTTTCTCTTACTTCCAACTCACTTTCTCCAAATGTCAGGAAACGAACAATTGTTGCTTACAGGTTTTATATTTTACATTGTATCACAAGAGGGAGACAGTTTTGTCATTGTCTTGATGTCAAGTTCAAGAATCCAAGGCAATATATTTTATCGTCCTAACTTAGCTTAATTTCCAATCCCCAGAATAAATCAAATATGGCTTGGGATGCAGGACTAGAATCATGTAAAAACATGTCAGTCTCAAGAAATATGTGGATGGAATAACAGGGTGATAAATAGATAATACTTACTGGTTTTTTATAAAAGACAACTCAACTCAGTTTATTTGTTTTAAGTTAGCAATAAATTATAGAGGTAACTATTGGACAGAGGCTTGGAAATGTATTTCTTGCTTTATGCAATTAGATGAATACATTGGGGAAAAAATAGTGTGCAAACTGAATTTTGTTAATGTAATAAATAGGTGATCATATGGAAAAATGTATTATAAATCTTTTAACAAAAGTAACATGATTGTAAAGTAAATAATACAATTTTTAATTTGTATTTTCCAAGGAGCTTACTTAAAGTGCGCTAAACTTGTAGTGAGGAACCAATGGGAATTAGCAGCACCTGTCTTAGAAGAAGAGCTGTGATTGTTGAATGACTTGTGGGAGAATCAGAGACTGTGATTAAGACAGCTTTAAGCTGAGAATGAAAGTGTCCTCGCAAAGTTTAGTGACTGACTCGTCAAAGGTTTTTTTGATACTATATCTGCCACCTGGTCCTTTTTAATGAAAGAAGCAAAATAGAATTAGTATGTACAACACATTGAATAGCTCGATTCTGAGACATGGGTCTGGGCCAGCTCTTAGAAGAATCTGAAATTTACAACAAGGAAATATCCCTGATCTAGCTACAGCTGCCTTACACTGCTGAAATGGTGCTGGGTAAAAGATGAATCTGGACAAGTATACTTAGGAATTATGTCAGTACAAAAGGCTTGCATCTTATAGGGGTCACATTTTCAGTATTGAACTAGAACAAAAATGGGAAGGACACATTTCTTTCTCATTCCCATTCAGTGAGGAAGACAAATGTACATTTGGGACTTTGCATATTTGACTACACATAAGAGTCAGATTGAAGCCCATCTCCTTGATCAGCATCAGTGAGTGTGAGAAATAATATTGGTTTGTGGAGGAACTCGGCAGCTCCAAACTCCATCATTTGGAAAAATGAATATGAAAAAGTCTTAGGTTTAATACTGTTTAGAAAGATGCTTTGTATTTAGATTTATACTTGATGTTAAAAAATCTCTTCTGTCCATCATGAACTCTGAGAACGTGATAATGAGAATATTAAGGCTGATCCTTTTGCACCTGGGGATAAATGTGCATTTGCACAGAAAGCTCAAAGGACAATTGAACATTGAATAAATGTAATTGCTAGTTTATGGTGAGAGTAGGCTATCTCAGTAGCTTGAAAGGATAAGCTGGTATGTATGGGGGAAAGAGGAAGCACAGGGATAAAACAGGGCAGGACAAATGCAAGAAGGGTACAAAATTGGTAAGAAACGGTGTGCTTATACAAACTGTCCCTGCACCTAAATTATAGCCATTGATTCTATATAGGCAAAAAAGAAAATAGGATACTAGAATTATAATTTGTGAGAAAGAAAGCCCAGCATACTTCCTGGTCCTTGAGAATTATGAATCATTACCCATTAAGTCTTTGGGAGGCTCCATTATATAGTTGGTCAAGAGTATGGTTATAGGGTCTAAGTTAAAGAAACTTCCTTCTTACTGGTTGTGTGATCTTGGACAACTTAATCTCTTAAATCTCAGATCTCCCTCTTCAGAATGGGGACAATAACAGAACCTACTTGAGAAGGTTGTTGTTCTACGTGAGCAATCCATGCAATATTATTACCACAGTGCCTTCTATAGAGCAAGTGCTTAATAAAGTTTCTTATTATTTATGGTTCAATCTTAAAAATAAACCATATATACCTCCTCCTTACTTCTGGGCAGAAAAATATGTACCATTATGAGTCATGCCACATCCTGGTCATATTCCTTGCTCCAGTATCTTCTGGAATGACCTTGGCGTTGCCTGGTTATAAATAATTCTTTGACTAGGGATCAGTAATAGACTGCTCAAGATAGAAGGTGACAAAGTCTTAATTACGGTTCCTATCATTGGTTCTTAAAATTTTGGGGAAACCAGGGGTCTCTATGAAAAGTCAAAGACTCTTTCTGCACCAGTGTTTGTCTGTACACATATAAAACTGTTTTGCATACAGTCTCAGGGATTCCCCCACCCACCCCACCACAATGGGCCCTTGGTTATGAACCCTTCTGATGTTGCCACCTTGAAAAAATACTTTTGGCCAGTTTCAATCTTGTCCCCCTTTCCTTCCTTCATGAAGAACTTTCAGGGTTCCTTCCCCCCTATTCTCTAGACCACAAAGATGGGAGCAGGAGATCTAAAAGCAATGGCTCATATGTATGTTTTGTAGCAGCTTTGAACTTAGAGGGCTTCCCCCTGCATCTTTTGGAAATGTTTCAAGAAATATACCACCAATTCCAAAAAAAACCATTCCTACCAAATCCCTCGGGAATGGGACAAAGAATAAAACTTAGGAAAAACATAAATGCAAGAATGTGTTCAGTGTAACAGTTCTAATTTTTATTATGTCAAGAGCAGGGGCTAGCTGGTTAGCTCAGTTGGTTAGAGCACAGACTTACAACACTAAGGTCACAAGTTCAGATCACTGTACTGGCCAGCCACTAAAAAAAAGAAAACAAAACCCAAAACAAAAAAGAACGTATACAATGGGTTACAGCCTCCAATCTTTGCTTATAGTGGAGAGAAAAAATGCTCCAAATCATTGCTTTCTTTACTTCCTACGAATGATGACTTATGGTTCAGCTGGAAACCTACATCCAAGCTAATAGTTTCCCATGATAAATCATGGAATGATTTACTTTTTCTTTTGGAAAAGTTGCAAACTATCTCTTCATGTGCAAGAGTAAATGGTGGTAGACAGAAGGGAATGGAAGCATAAGGAGCACGGTGTCTTCAAAATATCAAATGTTTATTGAGTATTAGTGAAGGAATAAGACGGGGAGGCAAAGGTCAGGGAGGGGTGAAGAGAGAGGAGAAGCATAGGGAGGCCAGACTGCCAGCTGTCCACTGCCCCCTGCAGATCTGTTGGTGCAGAGAGAG
>NW_007727225.1:233677-236915 GCF_000696425.1 Galeopterus variegatus
GTATGCTCTGGAGACTGAAGTACTTGGGGACAAAACACCCTCGTGAGCCTAGGAATGGACTCCAAGAAGGCTGCCGATGCTGCTTGAAAGGCTTTGCTACCATCCAGCTAGCACTGCTGCTGTTACTCACCATGGAGGAGCGTTTCCAATCCTGTCAGCTTGTCTTTGATTTTACATTTTTTATAGTAACTTTCTAGCCAAATATCAATGCTGCTCACCGTCTTTTATATGTGCAAAATCAAAAGTTGCACAGTGGTTATGTTTTTATTTTATTTAAGGATTATTTCTATTTTTGGCAATCTTTGACAGCTCTTTTCAGCACCGGTGCTGCAATAAACCTATTGAAACTCTAGCTTTTACGGAGAACAAAACAAGCCAGAGAATTATTTCACCCAACTAAGTTGGGAGATAGATTTTTCTGCTCCCTTCAGCCTTCATAAATCCTGTGTAGTTCCATTATAGGTTTACCTTAAGAATGGAATTTTCTGTCTTTCTTGCATTTTATGAATTTTGTCTGGAGTATTTCACATAAAAGAAAGAAGTACTTTCATATCTTTTATTTAAAGCCAAGACATCATCTAGACCAAAGAGATGACTTTAGAAATGCAGCCAGGGCATGATAGTCTGCCAAAAATGGGAGGCAAATCTAAAGTGTGCTGAGCTAAGAAGCAAGACAGGTTTCAAAAACCTCTTACCATATTTATTTTTATGTGTATACTTTGTCTTGTGTCCATCCCCATATGATCTGCTATCCATTACCCAGCGGTAATGAAAACCTCCATGTTTTTTACAAGCTAGAGACACAATAAAAGTAACTGGAGGCCAGCAGGGCTGTCACTTGAGCTTCCTGCTTACTGGCCTCCCCGACACTCCCCTGACTCCTTCCCCCTGCCCTTCTCTCAAGCTCCATAGATATATCTTTTCCTTTTCATCTTTTAAACTTCTTCCTCATTTATTTCATTGGTAAAAGTATAATGTTGTGTTTCAAAGCACTTTGGAATCAGATAGACCAGGAATTGAGATCTTGGCTCTCCACTTGCTGCCAGCTTGGGCAAGTTTCTTACCCTTTCTCTGCCTTAGTTTTCTTGTCTCTAAATTGGTGCAAATATGAAAAATAAATAAGGTTATATTTATAAAGCACTAAGCCTAGTGCTACATAATATATGTAGTGCTACATAGTATAGTCTTGGCTATGTAGAGCAAATGAAAGCTATTTTTATCTTTCTTATTCCTTCTCTCTACTGTTCTCTTTGATCTGGTCTTTTTTTTTTTTTCCTTTCCTTTTCCCTCCTCTCCCCTTCCTGCCCCTCTCCTCTCTTCTCCTCTCCTTTTCTCTCTGTCCTTTATTGTCCAGGCTTCTTTTCTCCTAACAATGACAGAGTACACACACACACACACACACACACACACACACACACACCCCTTTTCCTGTGAACTAATCCAGTGAGTCTCAAACAAGACACTATACTGGGAGTCCTTAAGGATTTTTAACTATTTCAAAAGCCTGAAGGAAGCCTTAAATTGATCTGTGACAGCATTTCATTGTTTCTTCTCTTTTGGCTCCTTTTAGGTCAACTCAGTATAGAGAAACTGTCCAGTTCATGCTGGTCAGAAGCACTGATGAGGAGTTATAAATGTTTTAGATTTTTAAAAAAGAGAGTGGGGAAAAAGGATCAACTTATAAATGTACTTTTTCTGGGAGTAATGTCTTTCAACATGTGGAGTCCATGAGGATCAGGGAGGAAAATAAACAAATTAAACTCTTTGTATTTCTCTCTTCATATCTCTAAAATTAAAGAGGTGAATTAGGGAATTTTACCTGTTCTGACTAATGGTTGTAGGACTGTGTCAGGTTGACTCTTTAATTAAAAGATGCTTTGATGTTTGAGGCCCTTTCATTAAAGTAAGACTATAAGAAATAGGTTTATTAATCCCATTGTACTAGCTGTTTTGGAATATTAGTGAGGACCCTGTCTACTACATTATTCCATGTAGCCCTTATATGAAACCCATTTCACTAGTTCACATTGGCATCTAGAAAGCTTAGAGTCAAATTGAAGTCTTAACTATGGTCACTGAAGGGGTCTTTTCAGGTTTACCAGCTATACTCTGTTGTCCCTGGTCATGGAATTAAAAAACAATTTATTGACTTCCAGTTCCCAGTTCCACACATAAGGAGTTTGAAAGCCACCACTTCCTCCTAACAAGTAAAAAGTTCCACAGACTAAAAACTCAACAACTTTTCTTGGATTCATAAGGAAAATGGACACAGTTTACCCTGATTGGAGAGACAGATGGGCAAATGCAGGGAGCCATGGCTTACCAGAGCAGGCGCAGGAGAGAGAACTCACATGGCAGCAAGGGCTGGAGAAGGAAAACCTGAACTGTAATTAATGAATTGCTGGTGGCTCAGTTCAGGCATGTCTGCCTAGGGGGACTAGTCATAGGGGACCTCACATTTTTGTGTGTTTTACTTCTAGGAGCTCAACCAGGTTCTCAAAGTAAATATCAGAGAAGAATTCCCTTGTGTTTCTGCCAGGAGGAGGAGAAAAGGAATCATTCTGAAATATGCTGGAGAACTCTGTTCCTAACAAGGCCTGCCTTCAGAGTAAACTAGTTACCAGAGCCTAATTCACCTGGTGGAAGGGAAATACCCAATTTCAGTCAGCTCTAACCTTCCACATGGGAAAGGGGAATACCCACCTTCAGCCCACTTTAGCCAGACTGTTTCACCTGAAGAGGACTGGGGAACTGAGAATGACTTGTGCAGTGCATAGACCAGAGGCACAGGCTCACAAAAGACTGGAGCTTATCTATTGCTGCCAAACAGGTCTCAAATTTAGCTACTTAAAACAACAAACATTTATACCACAGTTTCTAAGGGTTGGAAATGCCGGCACAGCTTAAGTAAATGCCTCTAGTTCAAAATAAAAGACCGGGTCCTGATTGTAAAACTATAGAATGCTTCCTTTCTCCCACACCTTACCAGCACATTACTAAAGGCCTATTTACAGCCGTTTCTTTTACCTTGTGCATCATATCCAGCTATTAAGAAAAATTACAAGCAATACTAAAAGGTGAAAAACACAGTTTGAAGAGACAGATTAAGCACCAGAACCAGACTCAGATATGGTAGGAAAGTTGAAGTTATCAGACCAGGAATTTAAAACAACTATGATTACTGCCATTTGCAACAACATGGATGGACCTAGAGAGAATTATATTAAGTGAAACAAGT
>NW_007727225.1:237234-238532 GCF_000696425.1 Galeopterus variegatus
ACAATTACAATTCCTTGAAGTTGATATGACAAGCAAACAGAAAGGACATTGTTGGGAGGGAAGGGGGAGAGGGAGGGGGAGGGAGGTTTTGGTAACTGGCCATAATAATCAACCACATTGTATATAAAAATTATAAAAGGAAAAAAAATAAAACAACTATGATTACGATGCTAAGCATTCTAATGAGTAAAGTAGACAGGATGCAAGAATATATAAGCAATGTAAACAGAGAAATGGAAATTGTAAGAAAGAACCAAAAATAAATGCTAGAGATAAAAAAACACTGTAACAGAAATGAATAATATCTTTGATGGGCCCAGTATTAGACTGAAAATAGCTGGGGAAAGAATCTCTGAGACTGAGGATATGTTAATAGAAACCTTCCAAACTAAAAAGCAAAGAGAACAAAGACTGGAAAAAAAAACATTAAAAAACAGACTGAGAATTTTCCAAAATTAATGTCAGACACATATCCACAGATCCAAGAAGCTCAGAGAATGCCAAACATGATAAATTACCAAAAAAGAGAAAAAAGAAAAAAAAAAAAAAAACTACACTGAATCTTATAATTTTTAAACTGCAGGGAAAAAAAATCCTGAAAGAAGCCAGATTAAAAGAACGCCTTACCTTTAAAGGAGCAAAGATAAGAATTATACCCAACCTCTCCTCAGAAACCATGCTAGCAAGAAGAAAATAAAGTGAAATATTTAAAGTGGTGAAAGAAATAACCCACCAACCCAGAATTCTGTGCCCTGAAAAATAAGATGACATATAAACAACTCAAAAGTCCATTAACTCATGAATGAGTACATAAAACATTCTATAGCCACACACACACACACACAAAATAATGAGGAATAAAGACTTTTTCAGACAAACCAAAATTGAGAGAGTTTGTCGTCCAGTAGACCTGCCTTGCAGGAAATGTTAAAAGAAGTTCTTTAGAGAGAAGGAAAATAGTACAGGCCAGAAATGAATCTACCTAAAGAAAGGAAGTGCATCAAAGAAGGAATAAATGAAAGTAAAATAAAAGGAATAAGTGAAAGTAGAATAAAAACTTTTAATTTTCTTATTCTTAATTGCTCTTACAGATAATGGTTTGTTCAAAATGACAATAGCAATAATGTATTAGATTACATATGAGCTTTTGAATATATCGTGTGTGTATATATGATACATCATATATATGATTATGTATGTATATATATAAATAAACTAAATGACAGCAATGATATATGGGACAGGAGAGAGGAGCTAGAATTATTTGTTATTATAAGATACTTGTACTACCTGTGAAG
>NW_007727225.1:239269-240191 GCF_000696425.1 Galeopterus variegatus
GTTTGTTCAAAATGACAATAGCAATAATGTATTAGATTACATATGAGCTTTTGAATATATCTTGTGTGTGTATATATGATACATCATATATATGATTATGTATGTATATATATAAATAAACTAAATGACAGCAATGATACAAGGGACAGGAGAGAGGAGCTAGAATTATTTGTTATTATAAGATACTTGTACTACCTGTGAAGCAGTATAGTGTTATTTGAAGGTAGACTTGGATTAGTTATAAATGTATAGTACAAACTTCAGGTCATCCACTAAGGGAAAAAATGTATAAGTGTTACGCAAAGAAAGGATACAAAGTAATATCAAATAAAGTGTTCAATTAAAACCTTAGAAGGCAGAAAAAGAGTGGAAGACAAAAATAGGAGCTAAGAACAAGAGAAACAAATAAAAAATAGTAACACATGTGATAGGTATTATTCCTATTATATCAATAATCATTTTCAATGTGAATGGTCTAAATGCACCAATTAAAAGACAAGGATCGAAAGACTGGATTAAAAAACAAGACCCAGGTATATGTTGTCTACAACAAAAACACCTTCATTACAAAGGATACATATAAATTAAAAGTAAATGGCTGTAGAAAAATACACCATGCTAACAGAAATCAAAAGATAGCAGGAGAAGCTATATTAATTTCAAACAGAGCAGAATTCAAAGCAAGGAAAGTTACCAGGGATTAAAATAGGGCATTATGTAATGATAAAGGGTACAATTCTTTAAGAAGACATAATAATTCTTAATGTGTATGGGCCTAACAACAGAGCATCAAACTACGTGAGGCAAAAATTGACAGACATGCAAGGAAAAACAGATGAATCTACTATCAAAGTTGGAGACTTCAACACTCCTCTGTCAGAAATAGACAGATCCCACAGGCAGAAAATCAGTAAGTACTGAA
>NW_007727225.1:240485-247203 GCF_000696425.1 Galeopterus variegatus
AATAAGCAGCAAACTTCTAAATAACACAGGGGTCAAAGAAGAAATCTGAAGAGAGAGAAAAAATATTTTTAACTAAATGAAAATGAAAACACAACTTATCAAAAGTTGTAGGATGCAGTCAAAGTTCTTAGAAGGAAATTTATAACCTTGAATGTACATATTAGAAACTAAGAAAAGTCTACAATTAATAATGTAAGCTTCCATCTTAAAAAAAAATAGAAAAAGAAGAGCAAATTAAATCCAAAGTAAGCAGAAGAAAAGAAGTAACAAAAATTACAGCAGAAATTAATAAAATTGAAAAACTGGAAATCAATATAGAAAATTAATGAAACCAAAAACTGGTGCTTTGAAAAAATCAATAAAAATCTATAAGTCACTAGGCAAGCTAACTAAGAAATAAAGGGGGAGGACACTAATTACTAATATCAGAAATGAGAGAGGGGACATCACTGTGGCTCCTATGAATGCTAACAAGATAATAAAGGGATACTATGAATAACTCTATACCCACAAATTTAATAACCTAGATGAAATAGCCCAATTCCTTGAAAGACACAACCTACCAAAATTCATACACAAAGAAATAGACTATTTTAATAGGCTTATACCTATTAAAGAAATTGAGTCAATAATTAATAAGCTTCCAAAACAGAAAGCACCACTCCCAAATGGTTTCAGTGATGAATTCTACCAAGCATTTAAGGAACAAATTAAACCACTTTCCTACAATCTCTTTCAGATGAGAGGGAATACTTCCAAATTCATCCTATGAGGTCAGCATTAGTATCTAAACCAGAAAAAGATGTTTCAAAAAAGAAAACTACTGACCAATATATTTCATCAAGATAGATGCACAAATCTTCAACAAAATATTAGCAAATTGAATCCAATTGTGTATAAAAAAAATTACATACCACAACCAAAGAGAGTTATCTCAGGCACACAAGGCTAGATAAATATTAAAAAATGAAATAATGTAATGCATCACTCGACAGACTAAAAAAGAAAAATCACATGATCATATCAATAGATGCAGAAAAAGCATTTGACAAAATTCAATACCCATTCATTCATGATAAAAATTCTCAGCAAACTAGGAATGCAAGGGAACTTCCTCAAGTTTATAAGAACATCCACAAAAATCCACAGCCAACATCATACTTAATGGTGAGAAACTAGAAACTTTTCCACTAAGATTAACAAGTCATGAATGCCCTCTTTTATCACACCTTTTCAGGATTGTGCTGAAGTGCAAGCTAGTGCAATAAGACAAGAAAAGGGAATAAAATGTGTATAGGTTGGGAAGGAAGAAATAAAACTGTCTTTACTTACAGATGATATAATCATATATGTAGAAAATCACAAAGAATTGACCAAAAAAAAAAAAAAAAAATATATATATATATATATCCTGAAACTAAGTGATTATAGTAAGGCTGCAGCATACAAGGTCAGGGTATAAAAGTAAGTGGCTTTCCTATATACCAGCAATGAACAAGTGAAATTGAAATTAAAAATTTTAATGCCTTTTACATTAGAGTAAAAAAACCTCAAAACACTTAGGTATACATCTAACAAAAATATGTACAAGATCTGTATGAGAAAAACTACAAAGCTCTGATGAATAAAGTCAAGTAAATAAATAGATATTCTATGTTCATGCATAAGATAACTGAATATTGTCAACATGTCAGTTCCTCCCAATTTAAATTTGTACATTCAACGCAGTCCCAATGAAAATCCCATCAAGTTATTTTGTGGATTCAACAAGTTGATTGTAGAGTATTTATGGAAAGGTAAAAGACCAGAATAGCCAACAGAATTTTGAAGGAACAAAACAAAAATTGGAGGACTGAGACTATGCAATTTAAATACTTATTATAAAGTGGCAGTAATTAAGGCAGTGTGGCATTGGTGTGAAAACAGACAAATAGATCAATGGAACAGAACAGAGAGACCACCAGAAATAAACCCATGTAAATAGAGTCAACTGATCGTTGACAAAGAAGCAAAGGCTACTTAATGAAGCAAAGATAGTCTTTTCAACAAATGGTGCTGGAAAAACTGAACATCCACATGCAAAAAAACAAAAATGAATCTAGACACAGACTTTATACACTCTACAAAAGTTAACTCATAGACCTCAATATAAGACTCAAAAGTAAAGAACTCTTATAACTCCTAAAAGACAGCAAGGAGAAGATCTAGATGACCTTGGGTTTGGCAAAGATTTAGATATACCACCTGGGCATGATTCATGAAATAGTTAACAAGCTGAATTTCATTAAAATTAAAAACTTCTGCTCTGCAAAAGACAACATCAAGAGAATGACAGGACAAACCACGGACTGGGAAAAAATATTTGCAAAAGACACATCTGATAAAGTACTGCTATCCAAAATGCACAAAGAACTCTAAAAACTCAATAATGAGAAAATGAACAACCATTTAAAAATTGACAAAAGTCCTGAACAGAAATCTCACCAAAGGAGATATAATTAAGCATGTGAATGATACTCCACATCATATGTCATTAGGGAAATGCAAATTTAAACAATGAGATAACTTCTGCATGCCTATTAAAATGTCCAGAACCCAGAACACTGACAACATCAAATGCTGACAAGGCTGTGGAACAACAGAAACTCTCACTCACTGCTGATGGGGATGCAAAATTGTACAGCCATTTGGAAGACACTCGGGCATTTCTTTACAGAACTAAACATACCATACAATCAAGCAATAATGATCCTTGGTACTTACCCAAAGGAGTTGGAAACTTATGTCCACACAAAAACCTGCACAAGGATGTTCATAGCAACTTTATTCATAATTGCTAAAACTTGGAAGCAACCAAGATGTCCTTCAGTAGCTGAATAGATAAGTAAACTGGTATTCACAGACAATGGACTATTATTCAGCACTAAAAAGAAATGAGCTATCAAGCCATAAAAAGACACGGATGAACCTTAAATGCATATTACCAAGTAAAGGAAGCCAAACTGAAAGAGCTGCAGTGCTATATGATTCCAACTCTATGACATTCTGGAAAAGGCAAAACAATGGAGACAGTAAAAAAAATCCATGGTTGTCAGGGGTGGGGGAAAGGGGAGGAATGAATAGGTGGAGCACAAAAAATTTTTAAGGAAGTGAAAATATTCTGTATAATACTATAGTGAATGATACATATTATTACACACTTGTCCAAACTCATAGAATATACAACACAAAGAGTAGACCCTAACGTAAGCTACGGACTTTGGGTGATTACGGGAAAGCACGTGTCAATGTAGGTGCCTCAGTTGGAGCAAATATATCCACTCTGGTAGGGGCTGGTGATAACGGGAGAGGCTATGCACTTGTGGAGGCTGGGGGCATATAGGATATCCCCATATCTTTCTCTCAATTTTGCTGCTAAAACTGCTCTAAAAATGCCTTTAATGGAGAAACAAAACAAAACAAAACAAAACAAAAAAAGAAACAAGAGTCAAATTTTAATTTTATAATATTCACCTTAGATCTCCTTAGAAAAACGAAGAGTATACATTAATAAATAATTCTCATTCTTTCCTCTGGCTTCTCTAAATTCTTAGCACTTACGGATATCATTTCCTCCAGATACTATTTCAGTCCTACACTTTCTCAGGCTCTGTTTACCTTTTGTGCAAAAATCATTGATTAATAATTTGTGCACATACATAAAAGGGAAGGGGGGGTCTGCTGTTCTTCCTTCTCTCCTGATCTTTAACTTGCACATGTAGATTTTTGCTTGACTTGCAGATGTCATTTGGTAAGAGGAAATCTACTGTTTAGTGGTACCCCACACCATACCTGACTTCCATTCATGGTCTTAACTTTGCTGGTGAAAATCTCTATTTTCTATTTTTTTCTTTTGTTGGTTTTACTTTGGAATATGCCATAATTTACCTTGTGGAGATGGGTTCCAAACAAAATTCTTCCTGGATTACTTAGTTTGTACCATACCTAAAACCAATTAGTTATTGCAACTCGAATTACCCACAGAACGTTATTGGCTCATGCCAACTTTTGGTTTAGTAATTCACTCTAGGTTATTAAAGCTGTTTGGCATTTTAATTTTGCATATTGCTTCAGGAGGGTTTTGATCATTTATAGCAAAACTTTATCAGGTAAGATACACATAAAATATTATTTTATAAAGGAGAGCTGAGATACTGGCATGTGGTTGAGCACAATAGTAAATGGGCTCTGGAATAGGACTACTTGGGTTTGAGATCAAGCTTTTTCGCTTAATTACTGTGTGAACTTGAACTAATTACTTAGCCTTTCTGCACTTCAGTTATTGCTTTTGTTTTGTAATCTGTAAAATGGACATTAAAATAGCACTTTTAGCTTAGCTCAGAGCCTGGTGCATAAATAGTATTATTACTTTGGTGATTTTTCATTGTCAGGATAAAACAGTCAAAACTGGACTGCAATAAACTTGGTTGGACATAATTACACTTAATTGCTCTATCTCCATGCTTCATGGACCTTTGCTGTTAACTTTTCATTATCCACAGAAAGCTGTCCTTTGCTCCAACTCTGTACTTGGACTTGGGAGAACAAAAGAAAAGCTAGCACATATGAAATGAAGCTAAAAAGAAGTTGATGATTTAAGTAAATGAGCATGTTTGTTATAAAACCCAGGAAGGATAAAGAGCCCCACTCAGTTCATTAACCAGTTACTAAATGGTGTTTGCATTATCCACATGAATACTAAATGAACTCATTATGACATGTGCTATTACAGTGAATAGCAAATGAATTCATAACTATGGGCTCCATAAAAATATTCCTAATGGAGAAGTTATGCATTGTCAAGTTTGTTTCTAGAGTAGTTGGGGCTTACATTGAAATGGGGAAAATGCATAATCCTAGGCACAACATTGGTTAGTTGTAGTTATTTGAGTAGGACCTACAGACCTGAAAACAGTTTATATCTTAGTAATATGTCAGTAGCCTCAGATGACTTGATTTTTGGTTTCTGTCTTTTATTACTGATGGCTGATGTCTAGTTTTGCCTTTGATTCAAAGAGGATACAATTATATTCAGTTGGCCAACAGGAGCACTTCGGTTTGTGATTAGGAGAGAAAGTCTTGAAGGATTGTCCACGTTTTCTGATTAAAGGCTATTGAAGGAATGGCTATCACACTTGGTCAATTTCAGGTCCGCTGCTTTACATAAAATCCAGTGAACTCCCTCATCTGTCCACTCTTGCTCAGCTGAAGAAAAAAAAAATTTAGAATTAACAGCATGAATGATGTATCCTTGAAGCCATATTTAGTTTTTATTGACCATCATAAATAGATTATGAAATCATGGCAGCAACAAAAGCACAGATGGTGTCTTATTATAAACCTGCAAACTACAAGTGATGAGCCTGAAGACTAGTCAGAGGGCACTCGTGGGCCATCAGTGGTCTAGAAACCACACTATACACTACAATAACCTCTCATCTAAATGCAGAATTAATTTCTTAGAAAAAAGGACACAGCTTCTTGCTTTCATAATAAAATTAAAATACTTCCAGGGCTTAATTTTCAAAAACCACCGGTTTTATATGTAATCCTAATTTATGGATTGCATTTGAGCCTATGAGAGTAAAATTTGGCAAGTAGTATAAAAAGTAGAAGAAATAGAAAGTAAAACTTTACTGATGAAAGCAGTTTAATGATTCAAATAGCATTACTTGCAGGCCTAAAGTGTACAAGGCATTGTAGGGAATACATAAATGAGACACTGTGTTAGTCTTTAAGAAATTTTCAATGTATTCTGTCGTCTATCTATTTAACCGAAGTAAAACTTTACTGATGAAAGCAGTTTAATGATTCAAATAGCATTACTTGCAGGCCTAAAATGTACAAGGCATTGTAGGGAATACATAAATGAGACACTGTGTTAGTCTTTAAGAAATTTTCAATGTATTCTGTCGTCTATCTATTTAACCGTGATATAACTTAGACTGGAATAATACTTAGAACCAATATACACATATGGAATGTGAATAATAGTAGCAGAATAATAGTAAACACTTATACAGCACTTTCTTTGTGCCAGGAATTTTCTAAGCACTATACGTGAATTAACTCATTTAGTTCTCCCAACAAGACTGTGTAGGCACTACTATTATCCCCAATCTACATGTGAGAAAACTGAACCACATGCGGTCAAGTGACTCAGAGACAGCTAACTGATCACAACCTTATCATGCTTTCCTTGCACGAAGGAGGGTTGTTGCTGAGAAGCAGCTGCTATGTGTACAGAATCAGGAGGTTGCAGAGGAGAAGAGAGTCACAAGTTTCATGATACCACAGCAGAGAATTTTTGCAGATCAGAGAGCTCACAGAGCTTTAGGGTAGGACTTTTCAGAAAAGAAGGCGACATAAATGTAGATATAAAATAGGATAACCAGTGAAAAAGTATAAAAAGTATTTGATAATTAGAACCACAATGATTTTTTTATTGGTTATGAATATTCATGAGATACAAAGCTGATTGTCACCCCTTGTGCCAAAGATGTGAAGGCCAGATCCATACTGGCATCATGCACAGTACCACAAATTGTGTTTGTACCCCATGTCCCCCACCCAAATATCTCCAACCTCCCTGCCCCTTCCCCTTCCCCCACCCACTTCACTTTGTTTCCCTAGGTATGTTCTCTCCCTCTGCAAGTCCAACACACCACTGTGGTCTTTC
>NW_007727225.1:248167-253115 GCF_000696425.1 Galeopterus variegatus
AAGGGATTAATATCCATAATATACAAAGAACTCAAGCAATTACACAGTAAAAGAACAAATAACCCAATTAAAAAATGGGAAAAGGTCTTGAATAGACATTTTTCAAAGGAAGACATACAAATGGCCAACAGGTACATGAAAAAAATGCTCAACATCATTAGTCATCAGGGAAATGCAAATTAAAACTACATTGAGATACCATCTCACCCCATTTAGACTGGCTAGAGTCAAAAAGATGGTGAATAACAAATGCTGATGAGGGTGTGGAGAGAAGGGAACACTCCTACACTGTTGGTGGGACTGTAAATTAGTACAACCACTACGGAAAACAGTATGGAGGTTTCTCAAGCAACTACAGATAGATCTTCCATGCAATCCACAATGGTATTTTTAAATAAGCAGTATAAGGAAGTAGCAGAACATGGCAGTGGTTTCAAGATTATATTTGGTTAAATAAAGATGAGGACATAAAAAAGTAAAGACAGGAAGTGAAGCCTGTTTTTTGAGAATTTTGGCCTTGAGAGCCAAAACAGTGAGGATGAGATTAGTTTTAGGTTATTTAAAAAGTAGAAGTAAAAAGCTTTACAAGAACAGCCTGGAGTAAATTAAGAAGGATTATCAGCAGGGAAGAGTCAATGGAGACAGAGAGATTGAAGATATGATCACCCTTTATGATACTGTATACCTCTTACACCACTGGTAGCATGGGAAATTGGCCAAAAACACAGCTTTTGAGTTAGTCACGTTGACTGGATACCACCCTTGTGTAAGGATCCATATACCTCGNTCTTTCTTTCCTTCCTTCTTTCTCTCTTAGCTCTCACTTATGAGTGAGTACATGTGGTATTAATCCCTCTGTGCTTTGCTTATTTCACTCAACTTAAGTTTTCCAAGCTCATCCATGTTGTTGCAAATAGGAGAATTTCATTCTTTTTTATGGCGTAGTAGTATTCCATGGTGTATATATACCACAGTTTCCTTATCCAGTCATCCATCGATGGACATTTAGGTTGGTTCCATGTCTTGGCTATTGTAAACAGAGCTGCAATGAACACGGGAGTGCAGGTACTGCTTTGACATGGTGATTTTCAGTCCTCTGGGTATATATCCAGAAGTGGAATGGATTAAAGACTTAAGTATAAGATCTGAAACTGTAAAATTACTAAGAGAAAATATAGTGAAACACTTCAGGAACTAGGTCTGGGCATAGGCTTTATGAACATGAGCCCAAAAGCACAAGCAGAAAAAGAAAAACTCAACGAATGGCACTACATCGAACTAAAAAGCTTCTGCACAGCAAAGGAAACAATCAACAGAGTGAAATGACANTCGGCGGGCAGTAGCGCCGCCGCACTCCCAAGCGGTGCACTGTAGCAGTGCGCCACCGGGCCGGCCCATGGGATTAGCATTTTAAATACAAAGACAAATAGAGTACATAATCCAGCTATCCTTAGGTGCTTGTTCTCTAGTGTGTGTATCTCAGGTATTTATATATATGGACGCTGGTATGTAAAATTACACATAGAACTTTAAAATGCATGATAAAAGAAAATATATTTATGATAGCCTGGCATTATGCTTCAAACTAATAGTTGTCCCCAAGGATCCAAATTCTAAACTTTTCCAAGAACTGCCTTATACAGCTTCTCCCTTCCCCAGCGGCTGGTGCAACGCCTCAGACTTAAGTGAGTGGGCAAACATACTACTGAAATGATTTCTTGATTGGCCTTGGGGATCCTTATTCCTTAAAGTATATACTTGGCATTTTTCTCATGGCAATGATGATTTTTAATTAATCAGTTGGATTAATTTATTCTTTCATCAAACACTCATAAATGCCAGATGTCCTATGTAGTGTATGGATTGTTGCCACTGAATTCAATTTACATCTAAACAAAGTCTTGATGTTGCAGGATCACTTAAGAGGATTTGGCATTCTGTCAAAATTATTTCTGAAGGACAGTGAGCCAGGCACTGTCTATGTGATGGTAGCACATTTTAGTGTTCTAACTTTCAAATGCAAATGCGGTAGCCCCCCTTATCTGTGGAGGGTATGTCCCTTTAAAAAAATAAATTTATTATTATTATTATTATTTATTTATTTATTTTACATTCTAAGATGGTGTGGAGCAGTTGGGAGAGAGGGGGAGAAGAAAAAGGGGAGAAGGATAGGGTGAGTGGAGGAGGGGGAGGCCCATGGCACCCCCCTCATTCTGGCAGGGGAGCCTAGGGGGCTTCTGGCAGTGGCTCAGTCATGGCTGGGCTGGATGAGGATGTTGGGGGGTGGCGTGGATGGGGCTGTCAGCCCCCCACTTCCCAAGCTCAGGAGCCCAGGGCTGCTTGCGGTGGTGGCCTGGTGGTTATTGCTGGGCTGGATGCAGACATCAGGGTGGCATGGTTGAAGCCCTTGGCCCCCACCACCCCAGCTTGGGAGCCTGGGAGGCTTCTGGTCCTTCTAGGTTTTATAGGTGTTCTTTGGTGGTGTTAGACCCTTACTGGTTAATATCAGAACTTTGTCTCTGATCTGTGGGTTTTTTGTTTTTTCATTCAGTTCTGTGCTGGATTATTTGCTGCTCCCACTACTTAAACTCTGCACTGGAACTAATATGTTGTCCTTTTCTTATTCCTAAAATGGGGGAACTTCCTGTGGGAACTAGCACTTGAGCCCTGTGGTTGAGCTAAATTGCTGCTTTGCTGCTGATTCCCTGGGGAAGGCTTTTTGTGCAGCTCAGATTGTAATTGTTGACCTTGTATGTACTTCCAGGTCACATGAGGTCTGGTACACCTGGGTTGTGTGGAAACTCTGGTCTGGGCCTGAGTCTTTTCATCAAATTGCACCCCCTGCAGTTCTATATCCCTGACCAGTCTCCACTGAGTGGTCCTGCACTGATTGGGGGGCAGATCAGCTGTCCATGCTGTGCCTCGGTGTTCCCCCAGTGGGCCCATCTCCCCCACCCCTGCACTCCAAACACCTTCCATGGGTGGGCCATGTGCCCATTCCTTGTGATGACTCACCAGCCTTTGAGTGGCTCCTTTTTTCAGTTGTCTGTGGCTCCTTGCTCCTATGTGGGTGGTCCATGGGAGTCTTGTTAATGATCTTGCTGGCCTGGGGGCCACCAAGGCCCTCTTCTCCCCTGCAGCCTTCAAGCAACCTCATGTGAAAGGCACAGCAGCAGCTTTCACCAGCTCTTGCTCTGTGTACTCACCAGGCCCAGCCTTGAAGTGGTCAAAGCGGTCCCTTCTTTCTCTCATTGTGGCTTCTCCTGCCTTCATGAACTCCGTAGGTCTCTCCTTCTCTTCCCCTGAGCTCTAGCAGCCCCAGCTTGGCAGTCATTGCTTTTTAATAGTTGTAAATTGGTTGATTGTGGGAGAGAGTGACGCTGGGGACCATCTATTCCACCATCTTGATCGGAAGTCCAAGGATATGTTCTAAGACCCCCAGTGGGTGTGCCTGAAACCATGGATAATACTGAACCCTACACATACTACATGGTTTTGATCTGATAACCAAGACAACTAAGTCATTAATGGGTGAGTTGCTTTTACAGAATGGGTACGCTGGACAAAGGGATGATTCACTTCCCGGGTGGGACTGAATGGAACAACATGAGATTTTATCACGACGCTCAGAATGTGTGCAATTGAAATTGAAAACCTATGAATTGTTTATTTCCGAAACTTTCCACTTATATTTTGGGGTCACAGTTGACCATAGGTAACTGAAACTACAGAAAGTGAAACCACGGATAAAGGGGGCTACTTGGTGCTTTATGTTTGCTCATCAGGGGAGGAAAAAAACTGAGAAAACCAAAACTAGCTGGTCACTGAAGGTGACGCGTGCAACCAATTGTCCTGCCTCTCTAGGAAGCCGTGGCTTCAAAACACATAGGATGTATCTAAGCTGATAGAGTGGCTGATGCCTCAAAATCAAAAGAAAACCCAGAACCTAAGGCCCTTTACTTAAAAACAAAACCAAAGAAAGTCAAGTGAGGGAAAAGCTAGTGTCTAGCAGCCAGAGATGTACCACATGGAGTCTTGTGGGAGACTGAAGATGAGAACTTGGCTTGGATCCTACTGTTTTAATGAATGTTTATGAAATGACCAGAAAAATCATATTGTTGTCTCATTTTGATTAGGGTCTAAGGTAATAGAGTGGGACAAATTTGATAATGAAACAGCTCCAGGAAATCTGATGTTTACTTTTAAAAAAACAAAAAACAAAATCCACAAAGCTATTCTTTGCACAGTGTAGGTGACATTTTTTATTTTATGAAAGTGGGAAAGCAAGGTTCGAATGTATTGGGAATTGAAGCTTTGGTTTAAGATGGGTGTTTCAGTGTGGGGACTTGATTACGATTGCCACCATCTCAGATTGGTGAAACTAGCAAGGTTGGGATTTTTGAGAAAGGGATTCAAAGAATCATAGGGTACAAATTGTGGATACTTTTCACTGAAAAGTTGATGGGTGTTTCCACAAGTCTCTCTCGTGAGCAGTCAAACCATTTGCCTGAAGTAGAGTCTTCCGTAATGGTGAAGTCTTATCAATGAAGATAATAGAAGAGTACAGTTATGCTTACATTGACAATAAGTCATATTTGAGAGTGGGGTAGGTAGTTTCCACCCTCAGTGTCCAATCTGTGTCCAACCTGTGTGTGGAGGCAGATGGTTTTGGTTGTCATATCCACACTCCTGCTTTAGACAACTGGGCAGATAATGGCTATGTGAAATGCACTTCAGTGTTTAAGCCTTAATCACATTAGACCTCTCTTGCAACTTCTCAAAAGAGTGCATTTACAAATGATCATTGCTAATAAAAATTCCTTTTAAGACATATGTAATTGGATGACACTCAGACTGAACATCTAACAGAGTGATTTCTTTTTTTTTTTTTTTCCTTTTTGTCTTTTTTACTGACCGGCAACGGGATCGCAACCCTCGGTGTTGCCCC
>NW_007727225.1:254050-271241 GCF_000696425.1 Galeopterus variegatus
TGATCACCCGTTACGATACTGTATACCTCTTACACCACTGGTAGCATGGGAATTGGCCAAAAACCCAGCTTTTGAGTTAGTCACGTTGACTGGATACCACCCTTGTGTAAGGATCCATATACCTCGGGAGTATTCTTCCCAGTTCAAATTCTTTAATTAACTAATGGATCTACTTTATTTGCAATCATGATCCACAGTTGGGAGGAAAGGAGCTAGTGACCAAAACAGAGAAGGAAGTGAACCCAGGGAATACCTTCAGGGAAGCCAAAAGAAGAGTTTTCTAATTTTTTAAACATTTGGGCCATTTTAATATCATTTCAATATTTCCTGAAGAAATTGTTGGCAATCTTTAAGACTCCTGGAACTTCACTAAAGAAAGCCTTAAAATACACACACGCGCACACACACACACACACACACACAATCTCCAGTTAATATAACTGTAACATTTAAGAGTTGTAGTTTTGAACTGAAATATATAATATAGGGTATGGTTTGAGTACTTTTGATTGTTCTTAACTTAAACAACGGTATTTGAATCAGTCTGACTTATTAATGACAGATTTCAAAAGAGAAAGGTCTTCTCACACTGTGGCTAGCAAAATGTTAAATGAAATAAATGTAATTAAATGAGATTTAACACACATTATCTCATTTCATACTAACAAGAAACCTGTGAGGCAGATATTATTATCCTATTTTATGGATGAGAAAACATGTTAAGTGACTTGCTTAAGGTCACACAGGATAGAAGGAAAAGCATGGTCATGGATGGTCTAAATAGCCTTCCGACTAGTACTTTCTCCTGCATTACATTTGTTTTATTTGTACTTAACAGAAGGTATAAGGCAAGTATAAACCTCACCATGCTATTAAAAATTGTGGCGTTTTTAGTGTAATGACTTCTAAAAACTGTTCACAAGTATTGTACTATGGCTTACACCTCAGCAGAAATAGCTCTCAGCATTTCAAAAGTGGGACTTTTTTACAGCCAAAACTTGCTCTCAAATAAGGTTACTTAGTAGCAACTCCACTGACAACCTCCTGAATGTTAATGTTAAGTAAGATCAGAATCTAAATGGGAAGGAATATTTTTCTGTGGGGGGGGGAGAATGTGGTTATTATCATCCTCATATTTATGTTCTTAGCATGATATCTGAAGAAAAAGCAGTGATGTGCATTTATTGATACTGGTCTCTACTATCCTCCTGGAGGTAATTGATCATCAATTACTGAATTGTTCTCAATATCTTTTCTATTTCTACCATAAAGTTCACAAAAAAGCAACAATGTATTAATGCAATCATTTATTCATTCAAGAAACTCTTTTTGAGTAATTATTAGGGGCTGGGCACTGGGATTAGCATTTTATTTTATTTTATTTTTTTTTCCTTTTTATCTTTTTTCATGACCAGCAATGGATCGCAACCCTCAGTGTCGCGCCTGTACTGGACCGGGACCGGCAACGGGATCGCAACCCTCGGCGCTGCACCCGCACCTCGCTCAGCCAGTGAGCGGCCGGTCTGTACGTGGGATCCGAACCCTCGGCGGGCAGTAGCGCCGCCGCACTCCCAAGCGGTGCACTGTAGCAGTGCGCCACCGGGCTGGCCCATGGGATTAGCATTTTAAATACAAAGACAAATAGAGTACATAATCCAGCTATCCTGAGGTGCTTGTTCTCTAGTGTGTGTATCTCAGGTATTTATATATATGGACGCTGGTATGTAAAATTACACATAGAACTTTAAAATGCATGATAAAAGAAAATATATTTATGATAACCTGGCATTATGCTTCAAACTAATAGTTGTCCCCAAGGATCCAAATTCTAAACTTTTCCAAGAACTGCCTTATACAGCTTCTCCCTTCCCCAGCGGCTGGTGCAACGCCTCAGACTTAAGTGAGTGGGCAAACATACTACTGAAATGATTTCTTGATTGGCCTTGGGGATCCTTATTCCTTAAAGTATATACTTGGCATTTTTCTCATGGCAATGATGATTTTTAATTAATCAGTTGGATTAATTTATTCTTTCATCAAACACTCATAAATGCCAGATGTCCTATGTAGTGTATGGATTGTTGCCACTGAATTCAATTTACATCTAAACAAAGTCTTGATGTTGCAGGATCACTTAAGAGGATTTGGCATTCTGTCAAAATTATTTCTGAAGGACAGTGAGCCAGGCACTGTCTATGTGATGGTAGCACATTTTAGTGTTCTAACTTTCAAATGCAAATGCGGTAGCCCCCCTTATCTGTGGAGGGTATGTCCCTTTAAAAAAATAAATTTATTATTATTATTATTATTTATTTATTTATTTTACATTCTAAGATGGTGTGGAGCAGTTGGGAGAGAGGGGGAGAAGAAAAAGGGGAGAAGGATAGGGTGAGTGGAGGAGGGGGAGGCCCATGGCACCCCCCTCATTCTGGCAGGGGAGCCTAGGGGGCTTCTGGCAGTGGCTCAGTCATGGCTGGGCTGGATGAGGATGTTGGGGGGTGGCGTGGATGGGGCTGTCAGCCCCCCACTTCCCAAGCTCAGGAGCCCAGGGCTGCTTGCGGTGGTGGCCTGGTGGTTATTGCTGGGCTGGATGCAGACATCAGGGTGGCATGGTTGAAGCCCTTGGCCCCCACCACCCCAGCTTGGGAGCCTGGGAGGCTTCTGGTTCTTCTAGGTTTTATAGGTGTTCTTTGGTGGTGTTAGACCCTTACTGGTTAATATCAGAACTTTGTCTCTGATCTGTGGGTTTTTTGTTTTTTCATTCAGTTCTGTGCTGGATTATTTGCTGCTCCCACTACTTAAACTCTGCACTGGAACTAATATGTTGTCCTTTTCTTATTCCTAAAATGGGGGAACTTCCTGTGGGAACTAGCACTTGAGCCCTGTGGTTGAGCTAAATTGCTGCTTTGCTGCTGATTCCCTGGGGAAGGCTTTTTGTGGAGCTCAGATTGCAATTGTTGACCTTGTATGTACTTCCAGGTCACATGAGGTCTGGTACACCTGGGTTGTGTGGAAACTCTGGTCTGGGCCTGAGTCTTTTCATCAAATTGCACCCCCTGCAGTTCTATATCCCTGACCAGTCTCCACTGAGTGGTCCTGCACTGATTGGGGGGCAGATCAGCTGTCCATGCTGTGCCTCGGTGTTCCCCCAGTGGGCCCATCTCCCCCACCCCTGCACTCCAAACACCTTCCATGGGTGGGCCATGTGCCCATTCCTTGTGATGACTCACCAGCCTTTGAGTGGCTCCTTTTTTCAGTTGTCTGTGGCTCCTTGCTCCTATGTGGGTGGTCCATGGGAGTCTTGTTAATGATCTTGCTGGCCTGGGGGCCACCAAGGCCCTCTTCTCCCCTGCAGCCTTCAAGCAACCTCATGTGAAAGGCACAGCAGCAGCTTTCACCAGCTCTTGCTCTGTGTACTCACCAGGCCCAGCCTTGAAGTGGTCAAAGCGGTCCCTTCTTTCTCTCATTGTGGCTTCTCCTGCCTTCATGAACTCCGTAGGTCTCTCCTTCTCTTCCCCTGAGCTCTAGCAGCCCCAGCTTGGCAGTCATTGCTTTTTAATAGTTGTAAACTGGTTGATTGTGGGAGAGAGTGACGCTGGGGACCATCTATTCCACCATCTTGATCGGAAGTCCAAGGATATGTTCTAAGACCCCCAGTGGGTGTGCCTGAAACCATGGATAATACTGAACCCTACACATACTACATGGTTTTGATCTGATAACCAAGACAACTAAGTCATTAATGGGTGAGTTGCTTTTACAGAATGGGTACGCTGGACAAAGGGATGATTCACTTCCCGGGTGGGACTGAATGGAACAACATGAGATTTTATCACGACGCTCAGAATGTGTGCAATTGAAATTGAAAACCTATGAATTGTTTATTTCCGAAACTTTCCACTTATATTTTGGGGTCACAGTTGACCATAGGTAACTGAAACTACAGAAAGTGAAACCACGGATAAAGGAGGCTAACTTGGTGCTTTATGTTTGCTCATCAGGGGAGGGAAAAAACTGAGAAAACCAAAACTAGCTGGTCACTGAAGGTGACGCGTGCAACCAATTGTCCTGCCTCTCTAGGAAGCCGTGGCTTCAAAACACATAGGATGTATCTAAGCTGATAGAGTGGCTGATGCCTCAAAATCAAAAGAAAACCCAGAACCTAAGGCCCTTTACTTAAAAACAAAACCAAAGAAAGTCAAGTGAGGGAAAAGCTAGTGTCTAGCAGCCAGAGATGTACCACATGGAGTCTTGTGGGAGACTGAAGATGAGAACTTGGCTTGGATCCTACTGTTTTAATGAATGTTTATGAAATGACCAGAAAAATCATATTGTTGTCTCATTTTGATTAGGGTCTAAGGTAATAGAGTGGGACAAATTTGATAATGAAACAGCTCCAGGAAATCTGATGTTTACTTTTAAAAAAACAAAAAACAAAATCCACAAAGCTATTCTTTGCACAGTGTAGGTGACATTTTTTATTTTATGAAAACCACTTTATTCTGTATCAGCTTGGGCTCACTCATTCCAGAGAAGCCAGAATTATGTGTCCCCAAAGTTGATGTACATTGTGAATCAAAAAAATTGGCCCAAAGAGTTTAAGGTCATTTCATGATTAATTAGATTTTTAATTGGTTCTTTTGTGGAGCACTCTGTGGTAAATCCCACAAGCAAACTTTAGGGTGTGCTTGTGTGTGTTTTTTCCTTTGGGTAATATTCAGTCCTGCTGACCCTTCCTTATTTTTTTGAAATGCTCTCTGCCCTTGGAGTCCACGATAGCTTCTCTTATTCCCCCCATCTTTTCACTTCTTAGTCTCCTTTTGGGGGTTCGCTCCTTTGCCCCATATATTTACCATAACTCCTACTCAGGTTTCTGCCCCAGGTTCCTTTTGTATCACTCTGTGCATGCTCTCTGAGTGAGCTCCATGATGAAAGCCACTTTTGCTCAAATACTTCTCCTAAGATCCCTTTGACTGCCTTTATGGGACTTCTCTACTTTGCTTTCTCTTAGACACTGAAAGTTCAACATATTAAAAACTTGAGCTGTTATTTTCCCTTCAAACTTGTCCCTTTTCTTGTGTTCACTATTATTACTGTTGAATGCTGTCTCGTCAAATACCAACAGCACAACCTATTAATGAGATAAAGTTCAGTTCATTATTTACCAAGGTAAGGGATGACACCACCTCAGTAGATTTTTGGTGGTGTCTGGGAAGTGGGAAAGCAAGGTTCGAATGTATTGGGAATTGAAGCTTTGGTTTAAGATGGGTGTTTCAGTGTGGGGACTTGATTATGATTGCCACCATCTCAGATTGGTGAAACTAGCAAGGTTGGGATTTTTGAGAAAGGGATTCAAAGAATCATAGGATACAAATTGTGGATACTTTTCACTGAAAAGTTGATGGGTGTTTCCACAAGTCTCTATCGTGAGCAGTCAAACCATTTGCCTGAAGTAGAGTCTTCCGTAATGGTGAAGTCTTATCAATGAAGATAATAGAAGAGTACAGTTATGCTTACATTGACAATAAGTCATATTTGAGAGTGGGGTAGGTAGTTTCCACCCTCAGTGTCCAATCTGTGTCCAACCTGTGTGTGGAGGCAGATGGTTTTGGTTGTCATATCCACACTCCTGCTTTAGACAACTGGGCAGATAATGGCTATGTGAAATGCACTTCAGTGTTTAAGCCTTAATCACATTAGACCTCTCTTGCAACTTCTCAAAAGAGTGCATTTACAAATGATCATTGCTAATAAAAATTCCTTTTAAGACATATGTAATTGGGTGACACTCAGACTGAACATCTAACAGAGTGATTTCTTTTTTTTTTTTTTTCCTTTTTGTCTTTTTTACTGACCGGCAACGGGATCGCAACCCTCGGTGTTGCCCCTGCACCGCGCTCAGCCAGTGAGTGGGAACTGGTCTCCACATGGGATCCAAACCCTCGGCGGGAGTGCCGCCGTGCTCCCAAGCGGCACACTCTCCAGTGCGCCACCGGGCCGGCCCTGACAGAGTGATTTCTAATCCCATCTGTGATCTCCTCTATGCACGACTCTTTAGTCCTCATTTTATTTCAGGTACATAACTCTGGTACTACCCATGACACTCTGGGGCACCTCTTTACCTATATATTGCATGTGTATTTTCCCTGATTGGTTGAAAAATCTTTGAAGGCAGTTCTTAGAGCAATTTGCCTGCAGAACAGACAATAGGAGTTCAATAAGTACATGTTGAAAAAATATGGTTTGATGATTTTGTACTTATTCTTATATGAGGTAATTTTCTTGGTAAAAAAAATGTATAATAACATGTTCCATTAATATTAGCTGATGTAAATGTTTATAAATCATAAACTCCTCATGCCATTATGTAATTCCAGTTTGGATAACTGGCTGAAGGTTGGAGGCATAGTATATGGCAAAGAATATAGGTATGAGGCAGACTGATTTTGGGCTCTTCAATACCTATGGGACTTTGAGAAAATATTTTAGCTTTCTAAATTTTAGTTTTCCCTTTGTAATATGGCAAGATAATTATATCTGACACTATCTATTTCCTAAGGTCACTATAAGAAAATGTCACAAACTAGGTGGTACAAAATAACAGCAATTTATTGTCTCTGTTCTGGAAAGCAGAAGCCCCAAATCAAGTTGTTGTCAGAGCCATATTCCTCCTGAAGCCTGTAGGTTTGCCTCTTCCTAGACTTTGGAGGATTGCCAGCAATCATTGGCATGCATTGGCTTGCAATTGTATGACTCCAGTCTCTGCCTTTGTCGTGGTGCTCTCCCTGTGTGTGTCTGTCTTCACATGGCTATTCTATTGGAGTAGGGGCCCACCTTACTCCAGTATGACCCCATTTTAACTAATCACATCTGTAAAAACCCTAGTTCCAAATAAAGTCAGGTTATGCGATACGGGGGTGAAGACTTTAATATATCTTTTTGGGGGATCAATTCAACCCATAACATTGACTTACAAAATTCTTATTTAGACTAGAATGACACACCATTGGCATCTAGTAGGTGCCACAAAATTATATTCCCTTCCTTCCTCCTTTACGCCAGGTTATAATTACAGTGACTGTTCATGACTGATTTCTGTCTGTCCCAGTGCCCTTATGCTTCTCAGAAAATGTGCACTCAAATTGGGTCATCACACTGATTCCTGTCGATCCTCATCAGCTGGCAGGCTGTTTCTGAGGACGAGGGCTTATTAATGCTATTTGGTGTTTTCACTTAGGGAATCATGTTTGCCCTCATGCAGTGTTTAGCCATTGCTGGTTTCTTTCTTTGTCATTTTGTTTGGTCTCACTGTACTCCCTTCTACACCACAAAATGCTTTTGTGCGAGGAGCCAGCTCGCTCCAGAGAGAGGGTTGGTGCCCAACTGCCAGCGGACCCCAGCAGCACCGGCTCTGATACAGGAGGTGAAGGGGCTCCAGGAGGTGCAAACTGTCCTAAGTTATGGATGTTCATAGAAGGGTAGTTTGTTCTTAATTGTAATACTTCACTTTTGGCTATACTTACCTCCTGCCAGATTTCTAATTCCCTTAACATTTAAGATTGCCAAATCAGGCCATCTGTAAAGATGGGAAGTTGTAAAACTGGGGTCTCTCACCAAAGTGATAGTTTTAATATTCTGAACAGAAGAAAGACTGGTTTTCCCAGTCCTGAGAGTTCCAAATAATATAGTTTGGAGTGGGTATACCCTCTCTCTTCTCCACCCTCGGCACTTCTTAGGGTTTCTGGATGTAGGTGGATCTTGGTTTTTCTTTCTTTCTGTCAAGAATGTGCCTTGGCAACCGTTGTGGAGAAGCCCAGCACAGCCTTCGTGAGCCAGAAAGGTTAAAACTGAGCTGACAGGACAGCCCCAGCTCTCTGCTGTTGGTGAGTTATTCTGTTTATTCTACATATGTTTCCTTTTAATTAAAATGTCATTTTTAATTAAAAATGAAATGTCAAGAAGGAAAAAAAATTGGCAAAGTCTGGACTATTACAATGAATATAAGCAGAAAAAGTCAGTAGAGAGAAATAACTTTGGAAAGGATGAGAACAGTATCATATTCATCATTTTGGTAAGAAAAAAAACAAGAAGAGGTTTGGAGAGTTTTGAATGCCCTTTTTTGTTCATGGCGCATACACAAACACACACACCTGCTTTATAGTTTGTTCCCACAATTAGTGTGTGTATATATATATTTTTTATGTGTGGGTACACGATTTAAGTTAATGAGTGATGCTGATGGGTGGCACATTTTTCGTAAGTGACGGAGCCACTAATAAGATGTAGCACTGACTGCAGAGGGCACCAATAAATTGTAAAAAACACCCCCGCTGGCCATTTATGTATTTTATAGAAATGTAATGCTTTATAGTTTAATATGGAGCTCTCATTTTGTTATAAAGACTCAAGACTACAATGCGTTTTTCAAGATTTTGCATCATTTATGCCTCCCATTTCAGCATTGCTCTGATGGAGAACATTACACATTATGATTAAATCCTCAAAGGGATGCTTCCATAGGCAAAAACAACTGTGCTGTAGTATATGTCACCTTTTCTAGAGAGTAGAGACTGACACGTGGTTAGGAAAATGGTGGATCTCCTAGAAGTCAGTTGTGGAAGAGTGACAAAAGGTAGTTTTGGCACCGGTTAAGGGAAAGGACAACGGGAAGTCAGCCTCTCCAGCAGGTGGCTTCTGAGCTGGTCTTCCCTTCTCTTTCCTCTTATACCTTTTTTGCTCTTTGGATCAGGCAGAGAGACGTCCTCTCCCTTTCCATGTTTGGTGACTTTGGCCTCACTTTCTTTCCTATAAGGTGCCACGCTTTTTCCTGACTGAGGTCTTTGCAAACTCTTTCCTCTGATCAAAATGCAATCCCCCTTTCCCCATACTTTCCATAACTCTTCACCTGCCCTCTCCTACTCATCCTTTGGAGCTCAGTTCATAAAATCAATTTTCAATGTCAATCCAACCTATCTTGTAACAACTACCTTTTCCTCCTGTCAATAGATCCTGTGACCTTTCCCCCATTACATTCTTTCAGAACTCCCTGGACTTCCCCTTTGTAGCACTTACAGCACCTGAATTAAATGCTTCGCTGCCAACTTTGCTTACATTTTCTAGAATGTAGGCTCTAGGAGGGCAGAAATGGTGCCTACCTTGTTTACAGCTGTGTCCCCAGCTCCTGGCAGAGTGATATTTACAAATATCAGATAAATATTTGTTGTTGAAAGAAGTTTTACTCTCAGTAAAGTAAGACTCTGTACGTATTTGTTTAGTGTGTTTGGCTAAAAAGCAAGTTGAATGTAGTACTGGTACATACATAATATGAAAGTGCTTTACAAACAATTACACATACCACCAGCCTACCTTTTGCTGTCTCTAGTCCTGCTGCAATCCACGAAAATAATAACTATACTAGAGTTTCATTCTCGTAATGATTCGAAAAAAATGCAATTTTATGGAAACGCAATTCAGTAAACCTATGTTGAGATCCTGTGTGCCGGGCAGTGTGCTTACCCCTACAGTTCCTACATCTTAGGGGCTCTCAGTTTAATAACATTTGTTGAGCAAGTAGGAATGAAAGAACACTTTATCTGTGCTAGCTGTCTTTTTTATTTCCCCATCAGCAAATGTTATCTGGAGGAAAATGAAAGTCAGGTGGCTGCCCAATTCCTAACAGAGCATATAATGAAATATACCCGTGTCTATTTATAAAACAAAACCTGAAGGAGGGTGAGATGCTCTTCTCCTCATTTACCTCATCAGCTGATTAGTACGAAATTACTACTTTGTTAAAAAATAAATAAAATGGTCAAAATGGTATTATGCATGTATTAATTTCCCTGTCTGGTACTTAATTTTGTAAATATGAGTAGTTAAAGAAAAGACATCTCTTATCCATTTTGCTGGATGTTTTTTGCCAGTTATCTTTGAAAAATTATTGAAAAGGGTCCCCCATTTCTCTTTATCTCCATGATAGTCAAGAAGTTCTGCCTTGTGTCCAATTGAAATTTCTCCTGCTTTATTAAACCAATTTCTGCTTGTTTGCGCCTCTGTATCCATGGAGAAAAACTGATCAGCATCCCTCATATAAAACTCTTTATATTCTTGGAGACAGTAATTTCCTGTGAAATATTTAGTTGAAAGTTCCATAAACTTTAAGAGAAAAAAAGGGCTGTAGTTAGCATGAAACTATTATTCCAAAGCTTTAAACATAATGATAGTTACATTTACCTTTTTTGTGACAAATTAACTTCAAACCCCTTTTTAATAGCATTTGCTTTCCATCATAATACATTTAAATTACTTATTTCCTGTCAAGCATGGTTAATTATTTTTAACGTGTATGCATATAACAACTCTTTTTGGCTTCTCTTAATTTCTTGGTAAATCTTTTTGACTATATTCTAAAATTTAAATTTATAGTTGTCCCAATATGAATTTTTACTCATTTCAAATTGATTCTGGCAATTTGATTCTAATACCTTAAAATCTGATTATGGATAACCAATAAGAAAATATTCACATGAGATACAGAAAAAAATATTGCCTTTTAGAGTTCAGTGATTTTATTTCATGAGCAGTTTTTTTTCAGAAAGCACCTAATCTCTAGTATTAATTTCAGAAGATCAGAGTTATTCACAATAGTTTAAGAAATTCAAATATTTATGTAACATTAAAAACACAATGTCACTATAATTGCAAATATTTGTACAGCAATCTAGATGTGCAGACATTTTCTGGGATTGACGGCACATGGTATTAACAATCTCATAATTTTTTCATTCTTTATGTCAAGGAGCTCTTCTCCTTGGAAGTTCTATGATTGGAGCAGTCTCTATATACATTATCAAAGAGTTGTGCCCAAGTATTTACTTGGTTTTGGTGAAAGGCTGCCCTCTGGTGCAGAGATGAAAAGCAACTGTTAAAAAAACCTCATTTACCTTATTAGCTGATGCTATTTCTGCTGGATTCTGAAATGGAAGTGATTACTATGCTTAGAACTCACAAGTCATCATTTAGAAATACTGAGAATTCACTCTTAACCTTTCTTTGGACTCTTTATACATCTGAATCTTTATACAACTCATACCAAAGAAAACTCTCACCTTCAATACAAGGAAACAGTTCCCCAGTAGGAAGAGCCTGTAGGGGTTCCCTTTCCACAAAGAAATCGTGTGTTTATTTCTAATTTTAAAATATTCAGATTTGTTAATGAACAGAATCGTATAACTAAATGAAAAAGGACTCAGAATCACTGCTTTGAGTCTGTTGAAGGCTAAGTCTTGGCTTTGTCACCAGTGGGGGAGAAGAAACTTGGAGAATCGTTCATAAATTAGCTCTGAAAAGTGAAAAATAGGGCACACACATTTTCTCACTTTGTTTTGTCTTATTTTTCCAAGCATTTAGTTCCACTGAAGAAGTAGTACTTCCAAAATGTGTATTTGATAAGTAGATAAGATAGATGGATTATTCTATCTGAGATTTTAATAGTAAGTTTTATTTTATGCAAATGCTTTCTCACACTTTTTAAATTTAGGGTTTTAAGGAATTTAAATAATTATTGTCACTTAAAAAAGAATTAGTTGAATATCTTTGCAAAAGTTATAAGAATGACTAAGAATACTGAGCAATGTTATCTGAATTAATTATTCTGTCTCTAACTCATAACTCACAGAATGTAGAAGTAAAGCTTCGATGTGGATTACAGTTTAGAATTCCACGAGGTCTTTTGTCATCGGAGGATGTTTGAGTCCTATTTTTTAAAGATAAAAATGACTTAAAAGCAAACAGAGCCTCAAGAAAAATGAAAAGAGATGTCCAAGCAAAAACTTGTACACACAAGTTTATAGCAGCATTATTCAAAATACCCATAATAGCCAAAGGGCAAAAACAACCCAACGGTCCATCAATTGGCAAAATGTGATTTATCCATACAATGTAATATTATTCAGCCATACAAAGAAATGAAGTACTGATTGATACACTCTACAGCATGGATGAACCTTAACATGAAATATTATACTAAGCAAGAGAAGCTAGACACAAAAGGCTACATAATGTATGATTCTATTGTGGGGAAATATCCAGAATAGGCAAATCTATAGAGACAGAAAGTAGATTAATGGTTTTCGGTGGGGGTGCGGGGGAGAGAAGATGAGAGAGGTGGAGAAAAGGGGAGTGACTACTAATGGGTACAGGATTTTTTGGGGGGATAATTGATAAAAAGTGATTATGGCAGTGGTTTCACATCTTTGTGAATATACTAAAAACCCTTGAATTGTATATTTCCAGGTGAATTTCATGGTATTGGAATTATATCTCAATAAAGCTGTTCTTTTTAAAAAAGAAAAACTCAAAAAGCAAAAAAGAAAAAAAAAAAAGAGAAACAAACCCACTTTGTTCTGTAAAAAGTCTTTTCCTTTATTTCAACAGCTGGTAGGAGGCCTTTATTTGGCATTTAAAACTCCTCCTCTCCATGCAGTTAGCCTCATAGAACCTTTCTTGGTTTTAAAGATTTTATGTCTCAGATTCAAATCTGTTTTCTTGTTTTATGAGTTATTATTATGAATAATCTTCCCTCAGACTTTTTCCACCTCCCGGGACAAAATGCCTTGGAGGGAATGTAAATATTTTAAGTGTTGTTACAATATTTATCTGAGCAGAAACAAAGACCAAGGGCGATATTTTTCCCTAATGGATGCTAGCACAGGCTTTGAGGTCAGACAGATTAAGACTCAAATCCTACTTATTAGTTGTAAAATCTTCCAAAGTTCTTTTTCGGTCTCAGTTTTCTTAGCTTTCAAATGGGGATAGCAGTACCTTCTTCATGCAGCTGTTGTCTTATGTATTAAATGAAATAATGTATTTTAAGCCCTTCACAAAGTTGCTTGGACATGGTAGATGTTCAAAAAAGATAGAAAATAATAATAATAATTCTGAAGGAAATAATTCTATTTATTTAAAAATAATCTTTATTTAAAGTGCCTGAATAGAAAACAATGTTAACAGCTTCCTCAAGCCATTTTAATGTTAATTAGGAAGTTTTTGCATTGGTCTTTAAAAATATGAATATTTATAGAGAGTTCATATTAAGATGCATTTTTTTTTTCCTCTTCAAAAGAAAAGCTGGATACAAACATGTAAGGAACCATTGTCGCTCTGGGGAAATGGGCAAAATTATTCTCTTGAGGTATTATTTTCAAAATAATGGATTTTACTTGTTGTAGGAAATTTTTTTCTGCCTTTCCATCACAATTGCAATCAGCATACTACCTGCTTTCAGCAGCAACAGAAACAGCTGGATCACCCATTTTGATGAGGGATTACTCTTCAGTATTTATAGTAACACCCATTTCACCAAGTGGAGCCCAAAAGAAGAAAAAAACAAACAACCGACTTTTCCTATGACAGGTAACTGTTTTCTTTTGTATTAAATTTCCTTTCCTATTGCTTTCACTGGCTTCAGATTCTAAAGCTCATTTCACCACTCGGGGGACACTTAAAAGCAGCCAAACCGATGCAGCCAATAGAAATTTAATTTTAAAAATATAAAGCTTTGCTTTAAAAAGTCTGTAGAAGCATTAAGCAAAATATTGGGAGATAAAAACAAGCACATAAACATACCAAAGACCTTGAAATCTGAACAGGATTATATTCGAAGTCAGACATGCATAAATATGTGTCTTTTCTCAGTGATATTAATGAAACGGTTAATTCTGTTGTCATGGCAACAAAGAACAGCTGTGATAAAAAGCTAAAGGTCTACACATAATGCCCAATACAAGGTCTCTAATTCTGAAGCTGATTTTCTTAGCTACAATAGAAGTGATGTGTTTTCAATATCATCCTAAGCTTTCACATAAAATCCTTCTAGTTAATCCAATAAATAGACCAGTAGCATAAAAAGGAATATATGTTTGCACATTATAAACCTTATAAAAGAAGTTTACCTATGTCCAATCTCAAGAGGGAATCTGGAAAGTAAACACATGCTCCTTCAAAATAAAAACCTATTCTGAGTGAAACCTTAAAAAATAGAATATGTTCAAATGGGATATCAGGGTAATTATCAAATACATTATTATCTAGCCAGTCAGTAGGAATGTATTATAGTTGAGATAGTATCACCACTACCAGCAACAGCAATACAACACCTAAAGAATTCAATTTTAAAATCTCACTAGAATATAATAATGTAAGCAGCAGAGTTTGTACTAATTGGCCTATTAATGTCCCTCGTGCAAAAGTGAGTTCACTACAATTTGCTGAATTTATCAAACCAGTTATCCACCCCAAGTTGTAGGTGAATTTCAGGCTCTGATAAAGACACGTGCAATATTTCAGCTGTATTCATAAACCTCTTCTCTTCACCGTCTTCTTGTCCCTGGGAGGTGATCTAGATTTTCTTGTCTTCCTCATCTCCACTCTGCATAGATAGGTCTCTGTCAGAAAAGACCTCTCTACTCTATTCCACGTTCTTAGCTCAGGTACCTGTAGTTTCTGCCCTGGATTACTGTAATCAAACAGGTCTGCAATGCATGCTACACTCAGATGTCAAAGTGATCTTTCTAAAACAAATCAAATTGTGCTGTTTCTCTTAAAATCTTTCATATTTTCTCTTTTTACTGTCTGAGAAAAATCCAGAGTTCTTAGCATGGCTTAGAAAGGGCCTCATGATCTGAACCTTAGCAACATTTCTGCCATCTCCTCCGATGCCCAGTATCTTACTGTGTAGTCAAAACAACCATCTGAGAAGTTCTCTGAATGGACAATCTGTTGTCAATGTCTGCGTCGTTTTATGGCTCTTTGTTCTTTTGAATGTCCTTTTTTGCTTCTCTGTGTAATTCTCTCTAATTTGTAGTTTAAAGTTTAATTCATTTTCAAAAACAGCAACATAAAGCTTTATATATAATAGTATAAAAAGGGTCTAAATTTAAATGTTCCACAGTTAAATAAGTGAAATAAATTGTATCACAGGCATAAGGTGAAGCTGTTACCAACTATGCCAGAGATACACATGTTTTGATGCAGAAAAACATTTGTTGCTATCTTCTCAGGTTACTATTAGGTTAAAGAATAGTATATTCAATGTGATTCAAGATTTAAAAATTAACTTTACTGATGTATAATTTACATACTAGAAAATGTACAGATTTTAAGGGTACAATTTGATGGGTTTTTAAAAATGTATATACTACCATGTAACCACCATCACAATCAATATATAGAACATTTTCATCGCCCAGAAGATTCCCCTCTTCCCCTCTCTAGTCAATCCACACTCCGATCCTGTCCCCAGGCAACCACTGATTTGCCTTCTATCACTATAGATTAGATTTCTTTCCTAGAGTTTCGTACGAATGGAACCATATAGCATGTTCTCTTTTGTGTCTGGCTCTTTTGTTTTAGCAAAATGATTTTGAGATTCACCCATGTTGTTGTGTGTACCAATCTGTTTATTTTAATTACTGTATAATATTCTAGTTGGTACGAATGGAACCATATAGCATGTTCTCTTTTGTGTCTGGCTTTTTTGTTTTAGCAAAATGATTTTGAGGTTCACCCATGTTGTTGTGTGTACCAATCTGTTTATTTTAATTACTGTATAATATTCTAGTTGGAAACTCAGGAATTTATCTATTCACATGTGGCTTATTTCCAGTTTTTGCCTATTATGAATAAATCCTCTATGAATATCCAAGTACAAGTCTTTGCACAGACATTAGTTTTCATTTCTCTTGTGAAATATGCAAGAGTGGAATTGTTCAGTTGATTGGTGTCTTAGTCTGTTTGGGCTGTTATAACTAAAACACTGTAAACTGGGTGTCTTAAACAACATTTATTTCTCACAGGCCTGAAGGCTAGGAAGTCCTAGATCAAGGCTCCAGCAGATTCAGTGTCTGGTGAAGGATTGTTTCCTGGCTTATAGATAGCCATCTCCTTGCTGTGGCAAGGGGCAAAGGGTTTCTCTGGAGTCCCTTTTATAAGGGCACTAATTCCATTAATGAGGATTCCACCCTTCTGACCTGATCACCTCCTAAAGGCCCCACCTTCTAACACCATCACACTGGGAATTTCAACATATGAATTTTGGGAAGACACATTCAGTCCATAACAACTGGTAAGTGTATGTTTAACTTTAAAGGATACTTCCAAATTGTTTTTCAAAGTGATTGAACAATTGTATCTTTTTTGATGAGTGTTCAAATCTTTTGCACATTTTTCAACTTGCCTTTTTCTTGATTTCTAAGATTTTTAAAAACTTTTTCTGACAATAAATTTTCTGTTTTATATGTGTATCACATTGTGTTACATAATATTTTCTCCGTGTCTATGGTTTCCTTTTCATTTTCTTAATGATTTCTTTTAAAAAGAATAAACTTTTATGTGCTTACATTTTTGTAAAACTACAACATAACATCCCCCTATGAAACGCAGGAAAGAACCTGGAAAAATATCCACACAATGTATGCCTCTGGATAATCTAAGTGATTACCTCTGGGTGGTGGAATTGTAGTTCATTTTTTTCTTGTTTTTCTTTCTAACTTTCCATAATAAACATTAATTACTTTCATAACTCAAAAATAATACTATACATGGTATATTATATGAATAATGTATGACATGAATAATATGTGAGAATACCTATCGCTTTCTATCTCAACAAACATCCCAGTAATGGTGTTTCTCCTTGGGAACTGGTAATATTTACACTCTTCCAGCCCCTGGGGAGGTTAGATGACATGCTCTTCTTGTTGAGTTCCTTAATGTGTCTTTCATTTTTGTATTTCTGGAGCCTAGCTCAGTATCTGGCACAGTTCAGAAGAGCTATGAATAAAATTTGATTGAATTCATTTAACATATATTTACTGAGCACCTGCTGTGTGCCAGGAACTGTGCCTAACACTGGAATGCAAGTCATATATGAAATGCAGATCTTGCATATAAGTAACTTATAACTGGATAGACCTCTATATTATCTGTGCCTAGTACAATGCCTATAACTTACAAGCTAATTGAAAGATGTGTCGATAAATGAAATAGAGAGGTAGTAGTTGAGTCTTGTATTTCTTAGAATCATTTTTTTCAGATATACTACCCATTTATATGACAATTTTTTTTGGCTTATTTTTTTTTTTTTTTCCTTTTTGTCTTTTTTTTTCGTGTCCGGCAACGGATCGCAACCCTC
>NW_007727225.1:272359-277140 GCF_000696425.1 Galeopterus variegatus
TCATTAGAATCAGGACAACAATATCATTATCCACATAATCAAATTGGATGATTTCATCCTCCGGCTCTAATCTGCATGATACTATTAACTAATTTCCTGTGAAACATTAACTGCCAGATAGTGGACATAAAGTTGTTGGTTACTATGTTTGGTTACTGTGTTTGATATTATTAGCTTTGGTTACTATGTTTGAACCTTTTTCTAATAAGGGCAAAGAGAAATTGTGATTGCAAGAAGTCTCAAGAATGTATGAATAAGGAAAATGTTTTTTCAGCAGGTAGGTTCTAGTTACATAATCATTCATGTGTAAATAGAAAAGGCAATCAGGAAGGTGTGAGGGATATTTTTCCTGGTTAAATTGAATATTGACTACGTTTTTAATAGTGGAATGCCTTTTTTCTTTTTAAGCTAATATTTGAAGGGCAGGGGTTTTTTTGTTGTTGTTGGTAATCATTTATGACTGGAGATTAAAGCAAAAAACACTTTTTAAAAAAATTTTATGGTAGCATTTCATAAGATGAGAATTTTTGCAAACTGTTTCACTCTGAGTTTGGTTGTATATTCTGTTTTCCGGGTAAATCACTACTTGTGGGTGGGGATATACATCTTGATACGTTTGGTAATAGCTTTGTAGCAGAAAAAACTTTTTTGAGTGCAAATAGAGAAAATGTACATATTATAATCTTTAGGGTTTTTTTTTTATTATTATTAGTTTTTGATCTTTAGTTTTTCCAGACAGGAAGAGGTTTCTGAGAAATAGAGGTAGTCGTTTAATTATTGGTGAGTTCTGAACTCCTTAACTTTTATTAAATTAAACTGGAGTCAATGCTTAATCTGGTCAATGCATTACTTTATTACATTTACTAAATCTTGCAGGACTCCTGATTTGAGAATCTCTTAAAAGAGTAAGACTTATTTTTTAAGCTTTTTCTTTTCTTCCAGTAGATCATAGGAATGTTGTAGAAAGTCTGTGGAGACACCAGTGGACGTTGTCTGGTTTCATTTATACTCACATGAGAAAACTCTGAAAGGGAGAGCAATGCTTCTTACATAGTCAGAAAGCCCTGAAATAAGTCAGTTTTCCAATTGGGGGAAGGTGGCTTCTATTATTCTGCCATAACTCCCTCTAAAACCCTAGTGGTTGAAGAAGAGGGCTCTTGGAGGGAAGAAGGAGTGATTAGAATTCTATCCTTAACAGTTAAAAACAAACAAACCAAGACCCAAAGTCTAACCCAATAGTAAACATTACCATCTCATTAATAAATTCAAGAATTTAAAAAATTTCTAAATGTTAAATTTGTAAATTAGGCTACCAGTGCATCAACATCTTTATTTGTAAAGTGGAGATCATCCTGGTATCTATGTCATTGACTTATCTTAAAGTTAAATAAAATTATGTACATAAAGCCATTAAGACAATAGATTATGCATAGTCACTCAAATATTAACAATTATTATTATTACTGTTAGTACTATTGTTACTACTATTTTTGACTATTATTAATAATTTCTTCCTGGTGACTTGTTATGATTAACAGTAAAATCTGCAAAATGAAAAAATGCTGAGCATTCATCTTTGGTATAATCAGAAAGCAGAATTTCCCTTCAGGGAGAAGCATTGTCAAACATTAGAAACCATGTATCCTACTTATTGAGTAGAAGAAATCAGTCTAAGTCTTTTAGGCCTATAGCTTGGAGGGAGAGAGTGCTGTGAGAGCCTGTTGGCACCTGAGCTAATGTCCAGGGGCATGACAGTGTTTCCCACTGGACTGAGAGGGCACTAAAGTTGAGCCAAGAGTCGGTAGTAATCAATTCACAGTTTTATTTAGTAGTTCAGGTCCATAGTGTCTTTCCACAGTTCTGAAATATAAAATGCTCCCCAAACCAAGAGGTTTCTTTTGGGGGGGTAGGTGTGGGGTAACATCATTTGTCAGCAAAACTAACCCGACCAGCACTCATTTGGGGGAAAATCTGAACTGATGTGATGATGTGACTGTATTGTACATTGCTTACTGTCCTTAGAGTGAATATGATATGCACTCACCCAGAGATGTTAGTGACTTTCTATATGGGGTACTGCCCTAGACCCCACTGGTGGTGTTATATAATACGCATTTTTTCCTAACATGAAAAATTCTAAAATAGAAAACACCTGTGGCTCCAAGCTTTGTGGATAAGGGACTAAGAATTCTACCTACTCACAAAATATTAGAGATACGAGAGGACCTTGATTCCTCAAGATCCAAGAAACAAAGGAAGGAAGGGGATCTCAGCCACGGGAGGTAACTTACTAGCCCCGATGCTCTGGACTCTTTAAAACTGATGTTTCTAAGAGGTGAACATATGCTGGTTTGAGAGTCCAGTCTCCTTGGTTGTTCTGGGTCTTATTGTACATTCATTTTACATAACGGTGTTTGTGAATTGAGGTCGTAGGAGTGCAGTCCAGGACGCGGAGCTGGCCCTGGTGCATGTGTGTTCACACGCCCTCAAGCCTGAGCAATGGAGGCTGTCACCCTGGGAAGACTTGTTGTGGGCAGGGTCACCCTGCTCTTGCTTATAGAGAGCAGCCAGGGGACCAGGTGAAGCTGACTACAGGTGACTCCTCTGCTGTTAGATGTGAAATGTGCCTCTTCCCCTGCAGTTTTTTTTTTTTTTTTCTTTCCTGAAGCAAAACATCTATTTTAGTACTCTTCACACTGTTTTAAGGTTAGGGCACATCCAGTTGACAACAATTAGTCAAATAAAAATATTTACTAAGTCTGCTTTACCTATTTCTGGTGAGGCATGCAAAAGAAGTAAAGAAATGTTCCTGCCCTGGAGAAACGAAACTAACAAACTTTACACGAGAAGAAAACATTTCTGCCATTAAACCAGGGCAGGTAAGTGTAGCTGTTTTGATTGACAGGGAGAGAGTTTGCAACTGACTTGGTTAAAGGAGAAAGGGAAGCATGATGAGCTGACTTGGTGACAGATTCTAAAAACTTGTAAACAGGAAAGAAACATCCATATCTGCAGGGACCAGGCAGGAAAGAGGAGGGGTGACCAAGGCTTGGTGTGGGTGGTGGGGATGGTCTGTGGACCTGGAGGGCTCACGCCCTGCCTGAAGGGGCAGCCACCTCTAGTTTTAGCTCAGGGGTTGCAATTTTCTTGTAATGAGGCAGATAGTAAATATGTAAGGCTTTTTAGGCCCTACCATCTCTGTTGCAACTCAACTATGCAACTCTGTTACCCACAGAAGCAGCCACAAAGACAATCACGGAATGGGTATGACTGTGTTTCAGTAAAACTTCTATTTACAAAAACTGGAGGCCATGGTGTGGCCACAATAGTTTTCCAACCCCTGCTCTATAGCTGATGATTGTCAGATTTGAGTTTTCAGAGGAATTTAGAAATCAAAATTATGATGTGAGATATCTAAATTTTAAGATGTTGGCTCAAAATAAATTTTTTTAATGCCATCTGATTCAAGAGAAACATTTCTTTGACCCCATTGCAGCCAATCTGCGAATTTAGAAATCAAAATTATGATGTGAGATATCTAAATTTTAAGATGTTGGCTCAAAATAAAATTTTTTAATGCCATCTGATTCAAGAGAAACATTTCTTTGACCCCATTGCAGCCAATCTGCATACTCTTGTAAGATTTGATATGGGCTTTATGGACAGGAAGAATTTGAAAACTGAAGAGAAAGGAGCTTTCTCAGTAGGAGGAGTAAGAAGGATGTCATGGGAAGTAAGGCATTCATGGTGGGTGGTTCAGGAGGGTGCACGCTGAAGTCAGATTGGCTTGGGGTCCCGTGAGACCTTAGACAAATGAACTCATCCCACAGGCTTGGGTTTCCTCATCTCTGCACTATAGGGAATATATGAGTCATTATTCATAAATGCATTAAGACAATCCCTGACACAAAAAAATGATCAAATAGCTATTGGGTTAATAATAATAAAAAGACCTGTTAGGAAGACATATAAAGAACAAGCTAGATTGTTAAGGCCAGCTTACTATTAGAAATAAGCACCAATTCTGTCGCTCACTGTACATTTCCCATCAATGAATGAGTTTTATTATTTGTAGTACAGATTAATGTATTCCGTACAAGCAGATCACTTGCATTTGTTCCAGAGTCAAACTCCACTCCTGACTGGTCACTCGCCCTGCAAATGCTTCTCTTGGTCCCAAGGGGGACCAGAAAGTATAGAAACATACATAAAAATACCAACTGGGGAGGAAGAAAAGAGAAGGAACATCTAAGGAAGTCTATTATATGCTAATTTCCTTATGAATGCTCAGTGTAGTTTTACTACAATCCTGTGAGGTAAATATTGCAGTCTTCCTTAACACTCCGAGTCCTGTAGCTTGCTACTGCTAAGTGGCAGTGTCAGAAACTCTAACCAGATCTAAAGTCCATGCTCATGATGTGAGATATCTAAATTTTAAGATGTTGGCTCATCGTTCTTCCTCTGTAGCTAGGGTTTTCAAAAAGGTGAGGGTTAATTAACTATGTCCTGTAGAATCCTAGAATTTCAGAAACTGACTATCAGGTCCTTGTGAGCAGAGATCTTGTCTGTCTTTATGTTGAAATCACCATCAGTAGGTGTCTGTTAAACAAATGCATGAGTACATGAATGAATGAGTAAATGAAGGTGCTGAGGACCTTCACTCTTAGCCTGTTTCAACCAGAGCAGCTCCACTTTCATCTGTTTTATCCTGTAAGATCTCAAAGAGGAGCTCATATGGGAAGAAAAGGTTTGGAGGCCACTGCAGTGCACACCACTGCCTC
>NW_007727225.1:278747-280002 GCF_000696425.1 Galeopterus variegatus
TTTTGGAAACTGGGAAAGTGGTGTGCTCTAAAAAAAGAGTAGGCTTGCAGGTGAGGGTTAGTTAACCATTGAAATTTATTTCATAATGTTAATGGTATCTCATTTTTCTACACAAGCTGGTGAGGCCTGAAGATATTCAAGTTAGGTTAAAATTCATCTTGATGTTATTTGATAGGTCAGCATCTCTACCCATCTGAGCAGACTTTCTAAAATTCAACCCTCCTTGCAATAGTTCTCTTTTAGTATGCTTTGTAATTCTTTGAATGAGGTTTCCTAAGAGTCTATTGTATTAGGGAGCCCCAAATCTGTAATTTCCTTCTAATGAGGCCTGTTAATTGGATGACAGCATTATCAAATCTAGACACCACCCTCCTTGGTCTGTAGGGTGCTTCGTAATGAGATGGATCCAGGGGACAGAGAGTTGCCAAACACATTAAAGAAGCTAGTGTCCCTGACTAAGGAAGGACTTATTAATGATTTTAGTCCCAAAGGAAGAGACACACAGAAAATCTTCAGAAAGAAAGAAATGGCAATAGTGAAATCAAAGCAACCCAGATGGCCTATAAACAGGCTAATTATGTGGAAGACCCAGAAGCAACTCTGAAGTTTCTTCCTCAGCTGACTATGGTGTCTGCCAGGTAGCCAGATGCTGGCCAGGCAGACTGGCCTGCCACAGGTCATCAGCAAATGGTGCTCCACATTACAGCAAATGATAGCCCCCCAGTTCATTTCTTTAGGTAACGAAAGGACATTTCAGATCTTATGGGTGAAATTCTAGAAGATTTATAAACCTCCATATTATTCAGTGGATAAGAATTATTATGCAGATTGCTTTTGTTGCTGGAAAGGTATAATTATAGAACACCACATATATGCATTTGTGTACAGCAATAAACATATTGTCAAGTTGAAAAGAAAATGATTCCAGTATACTGTTAATTTATTGTAATTTATAGATCAATGGCAAAATTTTGATGAATAATGTCATTTCTAGTCAATGTTTTATTTACCATCTTAGAAGGGTCAAGTTCAAAGCTTGGCTCAGATGCTGACATAAGATGCTGTGATGGAACAGCTCTGCTTGTGCTCTAAGCCTTCTCCACAGCCTTTGTGACACCCTCTGACAGGCATCCGAGGGCAGGCAGCACAGACCCTCTTGCTAATTCCTTTGTGATTTCAGCAATATGTGCAGAGAAGCCAGGCACCCAGATTCAGAATGGAGAACAAGACAGAGGGTGGGAAAGGAAAAAGTGAC
>NW_007727225.1:280653-282281 GCF_000696425.1 Galeopterus variegatus
TAATGTCATTTCTAGTCAATGTTTTATTTACCATCTTAGAAGGGTCAAGTTCAAAGCTTGGCTCAGATGCTGACATAAGATGCTGTGATGGAACAGCTCTGCTTGTGCTCTAAGCCTTCTCCACAGCCTTTGTGACACCCTCTGACAGGCATCCGAGGGCAGGCAGCACAGACCCTCTTGCTAATTCCTTTGTGATTTCAGCAATATGTGCAGAGAAGCCAGGCACCCAGATTCAGAATGGAGAACAAGACAGAGGGTGGGAAAGGAAAAAGTGACTTTTGGTGTAAAACTAATAGAACAATTTAACCATGGCCAGGGGCAACATCATTAAAGATAACGAGAGGTACATTTAAGGGGACCTGCCTCAGTTTCTTAGCCATTTTTTTTTTTATCATACTTAAGATTTTCTTCTTTTTAAACTTAGGAATTTCCATCTCTCTTTGTGCTTTTATTCTTGGTGATGATTAATTTTTGGGAATTGCGTATGAGTGGAAAGACTAGTACCCTCTAGACATGCAGGTATTGTGCAGGTGCCTAATAGGAAGAGAGAACCACTGTTTGTGGTAATCTCTCTGTTCAATATCAGGGCTCAGTCTAGAAACCTAGAAGAAGAAACTCCCAGCCAGCTCTTGTGCTCTTCCAGGCTCACACATTGTATGTTGCACTGGCATTTTCCCGTGTACCTACAGTTCTCTCTCACAGTACTGTGTTTCCTGAAGGTAGGGGCCAGGTAGTAAGAAGTATAATTCAAAATTTTATTATGGATGAAAGGTTGGTTTTTTCCATCAAATTGTGCTGGTACAACTGGAAATCCATATGCAGAGAAATGAAGCTGGATCCCTACTGTTAACCATCTGAAAAAATTAACTCAAAATGGATCAAAAACTTAAATGTAAAAGCTAAAAATAGAAAAATCTTAGCAGAAAACATAGGTGTAAGTTTTGCGACCTTGCATTAGCTAATAGCTATTTAGATAAATTATGCTCAAAGTATAAGTAACAAAATAAAAAAATAGATGAATTGGTCATTATCAAAATCAAAAACTTTTATACTTCAAAAGACATTATAAAGAAAGTAAAAAGACAACCCACAGAATGGAAAACATTTTTGCAAATTGTGTATCTGATACGGGGCTTGTATCTAGAATATACAAAGAACTCCTACAACTCAGTAATAATAAGACAAATAACCCAGTTAAGAATAAGCAGAGAATATGAATAGACATTTGTCTAGAGAATATATAAAAATAGACAATACACACAAAATGATGCTCACTATCATAAGCTATCGGGGAAGTGCAACCAAAACCATAATAAGATACCACTTCACATCACTAGGACGGCTAATATCCAAAGGGCAGAAAATAAAAAGTGTTGGGGAGGATGTGGATAAATTAGAACCCTCATACACTGTTGGTGGAAATTTAAAATGGTGTAGCTGTTTTGGAAAACAGTCTGGAATGGGTAAAGGGGCATGAAAATCAAGTACAATGTATTTTGAGAAGTAAAATTAAATTAAATTTAAAAATAAAAAAATAATTAAATGAAATAAATGTCAAAAAAAAAAGAAAAAAAGGAAAACAGTCTGTCACTTTCTTAAAAGGTTAAACATAGAGTTACTGTGTGATC